>NW_008825557.1:3572638-3620008 GCF_000699105.1 Pygoscelis adeliae
TCAGCCATCTCCAGGAAAGCAGGGCTCCATCACGCGTAACGGTTACTTGGGAAGACAAAACGCCATCACCCCGAACTTCACCCCCTTCCTTCTTCTTCCCCCAGCTTTATATGCTGAGCATGACGTCATATGGTGTGGAATAACCCTTTGGTCAGTTGGGGTCAGCTGTCCCAGCCGTATCTCCTCCCAGCTTCTTGTGCACCCGCAGCCTACTGGCTGGTGGGGTGCAGAAAAGGCCTTGACTGTGTGTAAGCACTGCTCAGCAGTAACTACAACATCCCTGTGTTATCAACACTGTTTCCAACACAAATCCAAAATGTAGCCCCATACTAGCTACTATGAAGAAAATTAACTCTATCCCAGCCAAAACCAGCACAACACTATACTGGGTCTGATTGGGAAGGAGTTAATTTTATTCATAGCAGCTCATACAGTGCTGTGTTTTGCACGTGTGATTGAAACAGTATTGATAACACAGTAATATTTTATCTATGACTGAACAGTGCTTGCACAGTATCAATGTCTTCTCTATTTCTCCACTTTGTTCTCCCAGCAAGTAGGCTGGGGGTGGGCAAGAGGTTAGGAGGGGACACAGCCAGCACAGCTGACTGGTAGCTGATAATTTTATCAATGGTAAAAACTGGAGTAAGACATTATAACCTTAAAAACAGGTGCATAACCTACCTTAAAACCAAAGAAACTGTTTATAAAGGGAAAACTTAGTAACTTGTAAAGTTTTAATTAAATGACTACGAATAGATACAATTTGGTTTTGACATCTGGGATGTAGTTTAAGCTATATATCTTGAATAGAGTCATTATGATTGCATGATTCCATTATCAAGGAACATACCTTCGTATTGCCTACAATTCATTTACAATTGGTAAATTTTTATTCAAATTTATCTTGTTTATTGTTTTGCTGCTTCATGCTTTCTCATGGCATTGATTTCAACAGGAGGCTTTGTCTGCCTTCAGACTGTGTTCATTCATGGCCATTTGAGTTATCATGGACCTATAATCATCAACTTTAATTTGTATTCCCTTGTCATTGAAGAATTGATTTATTTTCTAACTCCATGTTTTTAAAATGGTATCAATTTACACATGAACTGAATACCATGCTTGCACATAGATTCACTGGGTATTTGTGCATTCATTGATACTTGGTTTTTGTGGGGAGAAGACAGAGGAATTCTGTACATGTAATGCAAATGAAAGCACTTAATTGAACTATGATTTGGGGTTATGTGCATGTAAATACAGATAAATGGGATTCATTATATACCCATAGCAGCTAATTCATTGCTTAATGTATTTGTAGTTCACTACAGGTTCAGCTGGGCCAGTGGAACACCTGTTAAAGGTATAAATTTATGTTCAACTTCATCATCTCCACTAATTTTAGATATCTAAAAAATGATGATGCCATAGTAACCTGGTTCTCTAAGCCCCCTTTGTAACTTCTGGAGAGAATTAAGAAATCTGAAAGGATAATTCATCACATTCAAAAGTAAAATAATTACAGGTGATACGAATTCCCCTAGAAGAGCTTCTCTCTCTCATGACTAACATAGGCTAGATGCCAGAAGGCTGAAGCTAGTGAAAATAAATCCCATCTGAAGTTACCTCTTCAATTTCAGAACATACAAATTTGGTCTTTGAGTGGCTCAACCCAGTGTTGTAAGAAGTGAAGTGTCAGATTAAGTCTTCAAGTTTAGGCAGTAGACATTTAGAATTGATATAAATTAGGCTACACTTGTGACCAGATGTTGGCCCTAATCACGACCCTAATCATGACTGTAATCATGAACCCACTATTAAATTCTTAGCCTCTTCCTCTATCTAGGCAGCAGCCAGTCAGTCATGTGGGGTGGAGTTGTCCGTTGGCTCAAGTGGGAGTATTCACATTAAAGATAAGCACTTGTCTGAGTGCTTTGCTGGATCAAGGCCCAAGTATTCTCCAGGTTTCCTGGTGACTTCTTTATCTTTATCCCAGCTTTGCTGAATGGACTTTTAGGTTTGTGAAAAAAAAGGTTACATTTCATTTTTCTTCACCAAATACAAATTCTGCATCTTCTGAGGGTAGTTCACCTGAAGTAGCTATGCATCCTTCTTACTGTTCCCTGTTCCGTTTTGTCCTTCACTTCCGATAGTATTAAAAGACATTTTCTTTTTCTTAAGAAATAAAGAGATGTAGTAGTAAAATATGTTAATGACCTGACACAACAGCCACTGAAATCAGTGGGAGTTTCTCCATTGACTTCAGCAGGTTTGAACTGGGTTCTAAAATGTTAAATTTAGGGAACAGCAATTAAAGTGTTCTCTGATCAATAGCCGAAAGATCAGAATGTCTATAATATATGAATTCTACTGAAAACAATGGCACAATAACTATTTTCTTGTCTAAAATGAATTATTCTTAGCCTCTGTGATATAAAAATTCCAATAATCAGCATGTACATATACAGATATACAAAACACACAAATGCATGTAGTAATTAAAAATTAAATTATGATTCAACAGATGTAAGGAGATGTAAGTATTAATAACCTCATTTAAAAGTCTGATGAATACAAAAGCTCTCCCATTACAATTACTCTCAGAAAGAAAAGAATTATTGTTAATCTGCTGAGCAGCTGATGACACAGAAAATTATTAATAATAGAAACATTGCACAAATTAATTCTAGATTAGAAGGACAGAGTAGTTTGTATTTAATAATAGGAAGACCATTTTTAGCAGAGAATAGACATGATGTTCTATTGGAGACTGTTTTTATTATTAGACTCCTTTTCTCTCCCATGATCCTAATTTTTTTTTTTTAAAGAAGTAATCTCCCTCTAATAACAGGTCTAAATGAAGCTAGGTGCTGGCCAGCAGCATCCTACAAACACCACATCATCTGAATATTACTGAAAGGTCTCCTTTCAAAAAGTTTTGAGGCTGTGAAAGACTAGTGGGAGACTTTTCAAAATGTAGAGTAACACGGAAGACAATTGCTTGGATAATTTTAAGCAACAGACTTTGCGGTGTTCATATTGGTTTGTTATGTATAATTAATGAATATTATAATGGTTAAGCTAATTCTGGAGACAGACTTTTTTTATTAATCTGAGCTACTTCTCATATGTAGAGGCATAGCCGCTGGAATAGAAACCTAAAACGGCTAGGCTACCATTATTTAACATATTTGACAAAGAAAATTCATCATTGCTGTATCAGGCACTGACAGCATACTCTGTGTTTGGCACTTTCAGTAAGCGACATTAATATCTGTATACACACCATCACCTTCCCATGTCTTTTAGTAATGCAGTAAATCTGGCACATATTAAACATACTTTGCATGTAAACTCAAGGCAATGGTATAAAGCACAAGTTTATTTTTGCCTTCAATTAGCATCGTTATTTATTATCAGTTCCTTGAAGAGTCAAAATGAGACAACTGCTTATATTAATCATGGCAAGAAATGCTAAGACAGCCCATAGGAGAACCATTTTTCACTTATTGGCTTTTTGTACAAGCTGTATTGGCAAAGTCATTTCCCAGGTTTAATGGATGACTCCAGCTTGTAAAATGTATTGGTCAAGGTAGGTCATATAGTGTAGTATTCACAGAAATGGAACAAGACAGGTTCGGTGACTAGAGTAGTTAAATACTAATGACAAAAAGGCTGAGTGTTTATCCTTGCTTTTTATGCCCTCAATAAATATTTTTGTGCCATAGGAAATTTAATGCTAGAATGCGGTCAAAAGATCAAGCTTTAATTACTACAATACCTTCTGGTCAAAAGTTACATTTTATTGTAATTTGTAATTTATAAAACCATTCATCAGAAGCTTAATGTACCTGATGAAGATTGAAGTTGTGTCATCATGAAGGGTGGAATCATTTGTGTCCAAAAACAGGACATGTGAAGTGTCTGTAGCAGTAGCAGTAAAGGATTTAGTTAGGAAAAATCCCTTCATTTTAAAATAAAAGTCATAGTGGAATCTTTCAGTTAGCAACTAGCTATTAGAATTGAATCCAGCAGTCTGCTTTTTTCTCAAGGATGATTTGGGTTTTCTAGTGTAGATGTGCTCGTGAATGCAAATTTACTATCATGAAAACAAAATAATGAAATTCACATATTGTCATGTAAAGGTAAGAGGTCAACAACAAAAGGTACTTTGAGGTCTAACTGACAGCACCTTTTATTTTGTGCTTGGATTAACTATTTACACTTTCCATTTTGAATTAGGATTTGGTTGTTCAGCATTGGTGAGGGGCACTGGGTGCCATCTAATCCTGTACACTTTGCTGTCTCACCTGAGGGGTTTAGCTTTAATCTATCCTTGATTTAAAGTTCACTGATGTCTTTGGATATTTCTATATAGGCAGGTGCAAAGACATATATGTTTGTTCTTACCCATGCATTGATCTGCCAGAAACAAGCCAGCTCAGTCACACATTCTCACGGTACCACGTTGACGCTACTGAAGCCTTTAGAGAGGTATCAGTGTATTGTTTGGGCCACAGGTCTGCATTAGTGCACCTACATGTCTTCCCAACCGATCCCAAAATTTCTGCAGTAAATTCATAGTGCATACAATGCCCTGTGTTTGTCCTCTCTTACTCACATAAACAAACCCTCTATATCAGCATGCTTAATAGCCCTGCTCCACTCTGTCATGCTGCCTTCTGCCCTGGCTTCCCAGAAGGATGGAGCTCCCCTGGAGGGGAAGTGCAGCCAGTGCACCCACGTAGATGTGCCCAGTGACAACTGGGAGTCTCACACAGTGATGAACTGGGAGTCAGGTGCCAGAACTAGCTGCAGCCAATGCGCAAAATGCCCGAGAAATACTCTTTTGAGGTAAGAGTCTTCCCCTTCCCATTCCTGACCAGTGTAAATACGCTTAGAAAAAGCAAGACTTTTTCGTGCAACTTGGAAGAAAATACTGACATAAAAAACATTATTTTTTCAGAGCTTACAGCAATACATTTTGAGCACCAGGCAGAAAAGCACACCAAACACTTCAGATAATGTTCATTACGCTGCAGACTAAGTTATCACATTGAGAATTAATGAAATAAAGCTCTGGAGTTTATGGGAAAGAAAGCTGTGCTTGTGATAAAAAGGAATGAACAGAATAATTTCACATTAAGATGCTCTTCCAATTCAGAAGGTACTTCACAACAAAGTGAAAAGACTCTGCCAACAAGGCTTTCAAAGTTAAATAAATGTACTTGCATTTGCTGTTCTAATTTAGCAGGTCAGTATTTCAAAGAAACCCTGGAGATAAGCAAGCTGGTAGGAAAATGAGAGAAGTAGTTGTGGGGAGGAGAGTGAGAAAGGGGTTTGGGCCTGAATTACTCTTGGCATTTACAGGTTGTGAGTAATGTTAATAAAAATTATGGCTGCAACAATGATGACTCTCTGTTATAATACATAATGTCAGGAGCAGCCTCTTCAGTGACCTCTGGTAATGTGATTTTGCTGGTGGATGCTTGAGAACTTGCTGAGGAAGCAAGTTAGAGCTGCAGAAATGGCAAGCCATTCTTCATTCCCCAAACAGGAACCTGGCACTGAACTGGAGATTCAAAAACTACAACATACGTTGTGCAAAAAGAAAAAAAAAAGAAAATAAGAAAACCTTTCCTTTTTCCTACATGAGAGGAACACTTCCATTCTATGGGATATAAGGGTCATGATAGTGCATAACCACAGAGTCTTTGTCTAACAGATCAATGACTATTCTTTTGACTGTGTAAAAATGTCTTTTGTCCACAGGAAAACTGCTGAATGAACAAAGTGATTGGAAAAAGCATTGCCTTTTACATGCTTGAAGCAAACACAGTAATTTACTGCTCGTATCTTTTGTTATTCCTTCTTCAGCAATAGTACTCTATATTTCATTTTCAGCCCACCTGTAAAAGTACAAATGCAGCAATTATCTACAAGCATTTGCCAGAGAAATACAACATATAATTACAACAGCAAAAAGCCACTAAATTTGCAGTTCTGTTGGAGTTTGGGTTTATAATTTCAATAACACTTTAAGAAGAAAAAAAGACACATGCTTACCTTAGCCACTAATCCTGGAGAAAATGTTTTTTATCAGAGTAATACACAGTAAAAAGTAACTAATCGTTAACACTCCACCAGTCTAGTTGCTAGACTCTGTAACTACCAATTTCCTGGGGTTTCTGCCCAATAGAAACCATATTCATCATTTCATTTGTTCCTGAAGTACAGCAAAGTAGTCAAAGAAGCTGTGTTTATGTATAAAAGAGTCAGCTCCCTGTCGTGAACAGGCTGTTTCCTGCCTATTACAGTAAATAAAATATCTAAGCATTGTTTAAAAAACTTATTTTAATCTTGAAATTTTTGTACTCTTTCTTTTCCTTCTCCTTTCCTCCGCACAGAAACCTTGAGAAAAGTATTTTTAGTTCTAAATGAATGTGGTAAGTAAGGCATGTGGATAACAAGTGCCATGGTTTAATCATTATTTGTATCCCATCCACTTCTTTCACATAAAACTTGTCTCTCTTTGTTGCACTGAACTATTCACAAAAATTTTACACTTAGAACTAAAGACATTCAGATGTATCTGAAATGTTTTTTT
The DNA here is from genome assembly GCF_000699105.1 of Pygoscelis adeliae. Taxonomy (NCBI): domain Eukaryota; kingdom Metazoa; phylum Chordata; class Aves; order Sphenisciformes; family Spheniscidae; genus Pygoscelis; species Pygoscelis adeliae. The sequence goes on from NW_008825557.1 coordinate 3,579,249, forward strand.
TTTTCCAATACTTTTGGTAAATTTCAATTATTTTGTCTTGAAATTTACCTAATATTTAAAAACAAATTTTTAAAAAATGTTAAAAGTTAAATTTAAAAATCACTTTAGATTAAACAAAACATTTTAAGTCCTTAAAAGTTTCCATTAGGTTTTGAAATCAGGAGCCTTTCTCATGAATAATGTGAAACAATAAAGTAACAAAACCCACCATTTAGTGACATTTGTCACATCTGTAATTTCCTGAACTAACCAAAGTATGCCCACCAGATAATGTTATCACAGCCTCTTCCAAGTTTTGTCTCTTCTTGCCTTGCTGATAAACCCAACAACATTATTTTGGTGGGAGGATCTATGTAGAAATTGAGAATATTAAAAAAAAATTTACTTGGATGTGCAGAGGAAACTTAACTAAGGTCATGGAACCTTCGTAAATAGTCCTTGGCCATTTAACACAATCAATTTTTTCAGGTATCTGTTCCAAACTCTCTTATTCTGGCTTTGAAATGCTATAGTTCTTTGCCTAGCTCCTGGTGATATGTATTCTGACCACTACAGCTTGAAACTAGACCATATAATTAATTGCCAAGCATGGAGTTCCACATGCATAAAGGCAAATGCCAGTGAAAAAACACATTGCTCAGGCATAGTACTTAAAACCTTTTCAATGGTTTTTATTTTGCTGAAGAGCAAGAGCTTCCAGCTTTCTCCTGGAAGTTTGTGTCTTTATTACCATTAGTATTATCAGTCATACCTGTTACTTCAGTGTCTAAGGGCCCACACACACACACAAAAGATTCACTCATTCAACTACAGAAGGCACTGTTAAAGCCCAAAATAGTGTCTTTTCTCTCTAATCTAAATGAACAAGACAGTTGCCAGGAGCAAAAACAGAACAGAATGATAGCAGTCACATCACAACACGTCAGAGTTTGAAGTTTGAAGTCTGTAATCCTTGGAAAAATAATCCCCATGAATTCTGGGAGACTCTAAACAGAATGAAATGTGAAGGGAAATAGTGTGAAGTTAATAAAGCAGGGATGAAAAGGTTAGTGGGGCAAAAGAAAAGCTGAGGTGAAGATCAAGAAAAGTGTATAGAGAAATCAATTCAGAATTGCAGAAGTTTTTAAATTGCAAACATACCTTTATAGATGCATTTCTTATAAGCCTATTATTATAGGTTTCCAAGTCAAATCACTTCCATTCTTTCACTATGTTAGAGCTAACAGACTAAGAGAGCACACAGAAAACAAAAAGATTGCTTCAGATATTCCATTTCTTTCTTTTTGGGACTTCATGCAGGCAAGCAGCAGCAACAAGAGAAGAACATACACTGAAATTATTAGGAAGGGGAGCATATTAGATTAATTTTTTATACTGCTTTTGAAAAAAAAAAGAGTACTGACTACTAGATCATTTCCCTAGTCTGATTCTGGCTAATATTACTATAATACATCTCACAACTATGCACTTACTAGACCTAGGTAGATATATATGCAAAATGGAATGGAGCTATACATTTGTATATAATGATAGATGTTACACACAATTATGTAAACACTTGCAGTCTTTGTGGGTTGGAAAGTTCAGTTCTATGCACTGAGGTTGAGAACTCCCTTACATTTCCCGGAAATGAGAGCTGTAGCTCCCATACTTGCAATGCAGAGCCAGAGCATCTCTTCTTTCCATGGCCTGACTGACTACAGGCAGCTGGTCACATATCTAATCTCCGGTTAGACTCATCTGCCACTATTGAGCCCATACGGGTGAGGACTCATTGCCAGAAAATTTCACTGCTGTTAGGGAAGACTAGTCTCCTGGCAAGGTTTCAGGCTTTACAGAGTCTCAGTTGAAGGCAATAAGTCCCACCTGTAAGTTTGAGCTATGGTCTTTATCCTCTCACTTTTGCTCCATTACCTGGCACATACCCCAGGCTAAGATTCTCCATGACATGGTCACACAACCAAAGCACAAGGCAGTAAGAGGCCTAGAAAACTGTGCACTCTCCATGCGTGTGCATATGCACACATCTAAACAGATAATGGCAAGACAGCATACTTGTTCCCATGTAAGAAATACACAACTAACTCAACTTTTTTCAAAAACTTTAATGAATTAAAAAAAGTCACATTATTTTTCAGATGAGTCATGAGAATGGGAAACATTTTTTCAGAGATAAAATTATGTTAAGTAGCTGAGGAATAAGTACCTTGATTTCCCATGCAGTTTGACTGGGATTTAAATGACCATCTGTATTTGAGTAAGTCGCCTTAAACTGCTTTTGCAGTCAATGAAGAGAAGTTGGCATTTCTAGGGCACGATTTATCTCATCTTAGAATAAATGTCTAAAGCAGGTCAGATGAATTGTGCCCTTGCAGTGCCTTTTACTCCCCACTGACTATAAAAGCATGACTAGCTCAGATGTACACGTCTACACTGTAGACATTTACAGGTAGGTGATAAATTCCAAGCTATATGATTTATGATGAACTGACTTTGATGGTCAAGGAGGGATGAGTTCCAGCTGAATTTTTCCCAGCTCCAAAGCTGGGAAACCTAATAAGGTTTCTCTGCAAAGTGGATACCACTATGTCTTCTGAGGGATTGAACTCATGCTGTAGCCTTAAGTGCTCTGGCACTTAAACAGACATTCAGCCTTTACTTATTCATAGAACTGGTGGAAATGTCGTCGTCTCTGAAACCATCCAACCCTTTTGAAAGCTTCCTTGGCAGATTTGACCGAATAAACTTATAGATTCAAAAGTTATTAGGGGAAGGCTAACAGAGACACATACAGTTAGCACTGCTACATAAGTGTCTGAGGGAAACCATGATAAAAATTTCAAACAAAATTAGGAAAATGGATTCTCACCTTCCATTTAGCCATAAGTAATTAATTGAAATGAGATATAATAACAACATAAATAAAACCACTCATGTCAAACTATGTCTTTTGCTTCTTCATTTCCTTCCTACTCCTTTCACACAACTGAGTCTTTTATTTGTGATTAAAAATATCTCATACTGATCCCACTGAAACCAAGCTAGTATTAAATATGAATAAGAGTTTCATTATTCAGCAATATGCATCTCACTATACATTTTTGTCTGATAAACTGTAAGACTTCCGTGGTTCAGGGACTGTCCTTTACTTATTGTTACCTTTCTAAGTATAACATCTATGCAACTATCATGCATAAATGATAGAAAGAGTAGTGTTATTTGCACAGAGAGAATAATAAAATCACTGTAATTTAAGCAAATGTCTTCTTAAGTAAGGAAATATCTTCTTAGATAATGGTCATTCTGAATTTTAATATTTTACACTTTCTAAATTTGTACTGCAAGACTGAACTTTGATTTGTAACACTTCAGGCTCCGGGTACATTGCACAAGGATGAATGCTATCTGAAAATAACTATTAGGTCAAGTGTCTATTATTTCACTTGCTTCTTTGTTCTAGCTGCTGTGAGAAGCAGTAATATTTTCTACCAATATTACCATAAAGGAGAAAAATCTGAATGTTCTCGAAAGAGTTAGACCCAAGAACCATTGAATGTACTGAAAAATCTCACATTGGATTCAGTTTGCTTTGGTTTTGGCCCTTGTAGAAATCACTCTCACCTTAAGGATGAGATAAAAATAAATCTTTTGTGTTTTTTCATGCACTTTTAAAGGGTATTTTCCACTTAAAATGTTATGTTGTAATTCCATTGTTCTATGGGAACCTTAATGCGATATCCAGTTTCTCTGTGACAGCCTAGTCCTTTTTAATATAAACTCTTGAAACGAAACTGAAAAAAATCTAGTTTTTCAGAAGTTATACTTTCTCATTTCAATGACCAGAAGTTATCTGTTATATTATTTTGAGTTAAATTACTTTACTGTGATACTCTGACTATAAAGCAGGAAGAGTTAGAATGAGACAAATTTTGGTGTAAAATTCCTGTAAGGCAATACTTCTCATTTTTGTCCAATTCGTTTAGCCTCACACAGCATGGAATCATCATATGGATGCTTTTCCTTACAGGAATTTTTGAATGTTGTGTGGTGTTGAATAGGGGTTAGGGATGCCTCTATAGTCTCCAAATCTATTCTCCTACTTTCATAGGCCTTGTTATCCTATGATCCTTTCATAAAATAAACAATTAAAGTAGGCAAGATACCTAGGAGTATACCTGGGAGCACAAGAGATTATGTGGTGGGAACAGGTCAGAGTCACAGTTACATCAGTGTTTGACATACGAAGGATTTGCTCTCTTAACAGGCTTAGATGAATTCTCTGTCTGAGGTTTGGACTATTTGCTATACATTTGCTAAAAGTGCTGCTGGTATAAATTAAATGCCACAAAGAACATCCTGTATCCTATTAAGACATTAAACTCTTGCTTCGTATTCAGGTCCATGGTGCTGTACATGACACAGTTTGTTCTGCACTCCATTTGAAAGGTTTCAACGGGCTTTCTTGTTTAGAATTATGTTCTGCAAATATGAAACAGAATTCATAAGCAGGAAATTTATCAAACATAAAGAAAAAAAAGGATCTGACATTTGATGATTAAATATACTCCTCTCAGGACTGGAAGAGGGGTTCAGAAGATAATTGTTGATTGTTAATTTAAAAATGGCCTGAAGAGGTAACATAAAAAATATTCTAATTAACTTTGCCACTTAGAGAAGCTATACATTTTTTACTTTAAAATACTTGTATTTGTTCTATTCCAAAAATGCATATAATTAAACATGAATTTAATTTTAATTGGGTCCCTAGTGAACACCCCTATGCCATTTTGTCTTTTAAAACTTTGGCTAGATTAAAAAAAAAAACTTGTACTGGCAAATCAGCCAGAGGCATGATGTTGCCTTTGATGGACAGCTATGCCAGTAACTCTCTTTTAATAAGATGGGGATGATTTGGTTGGTATAGATCATTTTGCTCAGCGTGGGTGACAGCCTCAGGCACAAGTAGTCCAAATGAGTGCTTGAAGCCCCATGCTTTTAAGTAACCCCAGAGGTACAGCTAATCCAACACTTCCCTACATCAGGTTATCACATATCAACTGCTCTGAAGTATCTGTCCAATAACAAAGGAGAGGTAAGTAACTCAGTCATCTATTAAAGTGTAAGTGAGGTGGAGTTATTTTGTGTGTGTGCCTCAAAAAAGTGTTTTCTCATAGAACTTAGATGATGATAAGTGTTTCCTGTGTACACATATAAGTGGTGCCAACAATACTGCTTCCGAAGAAGCTCCTACGCAGGAAGCTTACAAGGTAAAAATTGTGGAGCTGGAGATCTAGTTTACGATCATGACTTGCACAGTCTGAGACTGAGAGAGGTGAGTTGCAAAGAGTTTCAGGGGTAAAACAGGAACACAGTGCTATGCAATCAGGAAAAGGGAAAAATTGCCTGTTTTAGTGAACAGCCAGGGTTCTTCCTTGGAGCCTTCTACAGTGACAAGAAATCAGCTATTCCAGCAATAGAACTGTTCTGCTGGTCTTAGTAATGTTCATGCTAGGAGGATATTACCTGCATAATGCACGGTAATATATATTATATTTATACACTCTTTGGTTTTGCAAAAGACCACTTAAGTTTCTACAAGAACATTTTTTCATTTATATTATTATATTGGTATTATACTAATTCCTACAAGTCAATAAAGCTTGGAAAAAGAAACAGGACTGCTGTTTGACAAAAGACCCAGACCAACAATCAACACAAAACTTGTGTTGATTCAACACAAGTTGAACAACACAAGTAATGACTTCCCCAGTAACAGAAGTCCATGACAGAGGAGGAAACCAACACCAGGTCTTCAGAATTACAGACTAGCTTCCAAATCACTTGATTATTTTCCTGTCCCAGTGCAACTTTAGGCAATGGAGACCTCTAACTACTAACACAGTAGCAATGCTGGAATGAAGCCAGGGGCTGAACCAGTGGCATAGCTGTTCAATGTCCACAGGCCAGAGCTCTAATTGAGCTATGTAAATAGGAAGTAGGTTGGGTGGATAAGTGACCCATTTTTATTTCTTACAGTAAGGTCCCAGATAAATGTACTACCTCAGTCTGGTTGGTTGATTGATACCATAGAGGAGAGCAGCAAACTAAAGCACGTCTCTGGAAACTAGAATGACACCATGAATGGTAAAATGATTTGGAAACAATAGTGAGTGGAGGAACAGTGTAAGCATGTGATACTTCAGCACCTATAAAGCAGTCTCATTCTGTCAAAACTAGTAGCTCTGAACAAAAACGGTCGAGGCAGGCTCTTTTTTGGGTGTTCTTGGGCAACATCATTGCTGTAACAACCCTTCCAAAGCTTCTGCAGTCCCTGCAGACCAGGTCACTCAAGGACCCTGGAATTTGCTGTGGCTTTAGGCCGCACAGCTTTCCCAGTTGCTTCAGACCCAGTCTTTGCTTCTTGAAGAAAGTTAAGGATAGTTAATCAGCTTTGCTTAAGGGTTTCACAATATTGAAACCAACTAAAAATGGGCTAAAATGTAGCCCATTCAGTGATGACCATACTCATCCTTGCCAGAATCTCTATCTGCAAAAGATAAACAGATAAATAGGATACTTTATTTCCAGTTCTCTGTTCTTTGTTACTGCAAGAAACGGCACCTACTTTTCTCTGGTGCACAGTGGTTGTCAGCCACCAGTAGATGTTCTTTTTCTTCACAACTGAAGTCCTGAAAATGGTAATATGATCTGAAATGCAGTGAAGTGTTGTACATTTGTGCTTCTTCAAGAACTGTATTAACTCTTATTCTTACGGAGCTGTTATTAGTCACCCACAGGCATTTTAATTATCTAGCATCTATCTACCTGATGGATTTGTTACACCTCGTACTTTTTGAAGACGGTACTTCATATGCTTCATGCTTTCAGCTCACTCAAACTATAAGATGGGTATGCTTTCCAGTTATCAAAGTTATAGTCACACTCGGCTCAGTGAAATTTGGATCAAGATCTCAGTGAATGAGCACTTCTGGTGACATTAACCATTGCATTTCTCAACTCAGGTGTTCCAATTGAACTTCATGTTGTATATCTTTCCTATATAATTCTCATAGGGAAAATAATCTGTATTAAACCACTCCTTAAGGAGATGTTGAATGTCCTTATCAATAGCTGAGGAGGAAGTGGTAAGTTACTGTGAAGAAAAAGGAGCCTTCCCTAGAGAAAACTATGCTTGAATAAGGTGGCAACTTCAATAGCACCATTTCACTGAAAGAAAGAAAAACTATTATAAATTTAGATATTTCTTCTTCTCAGAAAATGTCTGCCATTTTAAAAGCAGCCACTATGACTTAGCACAGAATGAGTGAGGTTTTGCAACTGATACAATATCAACACATCCCTCCCTTCTGGGGCAAGGGAAGTATTTATATAAATTGTGCTGATTTCATGTAACATTAACGGGGCAATTCTTTAATCAAATAAATTAGTCTTCTCTATGCAAACAGACAGGTGTACTGAAGTAAAATCAAGTATTTTATCATTCTACAAGACAAGCATTTCAATTTCATATCAAAAACTAAGCTTGGCATACAGCAATGGTATTAGTAACAAAGAGAAATGCATACAAGAGCTACCAAACAAAACCAAAGTAATGCAATTTGTGATTCAAAATGTTAATTTTAGTCTTAGCTTTATGGTGTGATGGGTATTTAGGAGCATGTTCTAATGTTCTAGCTAAGTATTACCCCTGCATGAACGCCAAGGTCTTTCTGGTTGATAGAAAGACTCATAATGATGACAAAGGACTTTGGATCAGATATATAGGCCTTAATTCAGTAAGGCTTTTAAGCATTTGTAAATGTTAAGCACATGTTTAGATTGCTTTAATAATAGGGGTAGAGTTAATCATGTATGCATGTATCTTCATGATTTGGACCCTTAATGTGAACATGCTGAAGACTTCTGTACAGAAAGATTTAATTTTTGGCTACAGAGAATGTAAATTCATGAATTAATAAATCTTTTTGGCTTTCTTTTATTGTCTCAGTGAATCTTTTTTTCATTACCCAGTCAGTAAAGTTCCACCTTGCAATGCTTCATATCAGCCTGTGGATACCAAAGATACATAATATATGATACAAGCATTTTTCTTCCAGCAGTGGGTGGTCTGATTCCTTAATCAAGCTGACTTTTTGTATTAAAAAAGCTTAGCTCAGCTTTTGCTCTTAGAAAATTTATTTTACTCTGCTTGACTACATTTATTTTAAAGTATGTGTGTGCATACATGCATGGCTCAATGCCTAGTAACTGTGTTATATAGCCAGGAACATCTCAGTGTTTCCATCATAATTCCTTGCTTCTTGAGATTTATCGCAAGACAATAAAAATTTGCTCAACGCTGAAAACAAGGCTTCTGTGCTTGAACGTACTTTATTTCATTCAGGAAAAAAAAAAGTTCAGTTTCAGTAATAAAATTATAAGGAAATAAAGAGAGAAAGATAGAAAGAAAAAACTTCCCACAGAGCCTGTATTGGTTTTGTCTTTTTAACATCAATTTTTCAGACCATTACTTACTACCAAAGGACATTAATGCCTAGATATTTCCAAGGGAAAATGCACTTTAAAGGGCTTCTGACATCTATAATACATACTTCTAATTGTTGCACAGGGTCATCTTTTTTGGTTTTGCTTTAAATCAAGATACTCTCCATATTTTTCTAGGTTAGATATAATTTTTGTCCTGTTACAAGAGTTACATTTTTTGGTTTCAAACAAGGCTTATATGAATGGTGTCCTACGTCTCTGTTTTCTCCAACGTTTTAATGCACAGTACTACAGCTGTGTGTCAAAAGAAAAGGTAACTAAAGAAAGCTCAGGAGTCAAGACTTTGAAGAGCTCAAACACATAAATATAGCTCAAGAAGAATGTGTTATTTTGAAATTATTCTTTTTCTGCATCAACATGAAACTGAGGACAGTCAAACTTTGAAAAGTGTGTTCTTTTCATGTTGGAGTAACAAATAGATGAATAATCATTTTGCATGGCAGAGAGCCAACATCAAGTCCTAGCTGGGAACTTGAAGTGGACCATGAATCTAAGATGCTCACATATCACAAAAGGAAGTGGTTATTATGAATAATTGTCTGTTATGAGATGAATGTCCTTAGGCTTTTCATTTTGAACTATGCTACTCTGTATATTCAGTTAAGGACTCATTGCAGCCAAGACATGAATTTGCATTTTCCACCTCTCTATTGACTATGTTCTCACTTGGTTTGTTTGATTATTGGGAAATGGTAAGAGTTCTTGTTTTTGTATCTGCTACACTATGATTACAGTGAGAAATAGCATAAGGGAAAACTCTGCCACCTCTGTTTCAACAGGGATTTTTCTTCTGAACTAAAGTTCTCTTTTGGACATTCATGGCTGAAATCCATTCATTAGAGAATATGTAAGCATCCTGAAGAAAGCAGATTTTATCAGAGCAGGGGGCCATCAGAGGCTAGCCACAAACACGCACACAATGACAATGTCATCATAATACAAAAGTCTGTCCTACACATAAAATTGCCAGTAATTCAGATAAGGATAGAAATCCATTAGTAGCAAATATAGATCATCCTCTAGAACAGTTCAAGATGGTGATCTTCTTAAAAGCTGCAACTGTTTTGAGTGCAATTCAACTGCTACTGAGATCTTTGCACATCATTCTTTCTTCCTGGTTTGTTTCTGCATATGCAGGATATGCTATGTATCTTTCATTCGTCATAACTTAAATGTAATAGTTTTTATTGAGACAGAGAAATGTCAATATTGCTGCTGTCAGAATTCACACGCATCCTAGGAAGAGCTGGCCAGTAAATGAAGAAACAATATATGTCAAAAATGGGTATTTGTCTAAACAGACACAGCATTGCTTTGCTATCCCCAGAGTACCTACACACTTCGTATGCAATATCAGTGACATGGAATGAAGTCCATATGATTCTTCCAGGACAAAGCTCTGGCAGAGCTATTTAGCTGCTAAGAAGATTTGAGCATGAAGTCCATTTTTAGGTCATGGTCTTATTGCTTCCTCACTGATCTTATGCTTGAGGCTCAGTATTCCATCATTCACAATGCAAAAATTGCACGTAATTTAGAGCTGGAGTGTGGGTAAAAGGCAATAGGTTCAGGAAACGGACAGTATGTAAGCTTTGAGTCTTTTCTGAGAGGCGAGACATCTGTTTCAGCTGAGAGCAACACAGCTGAAGAGAACCAATGTGTCAGCTACCATTCAGGTGAGGCAAGTTATTCCCACATCTTGGTTGATAAAGGTGTTTATATGAAGTCCTTCTCTGCTGGATAGGAGCAAGGAGTAAGTGTTCAGAAATGATGGGCTGCAGCTCAGTCTTGTAATTGTAAGGCTGTTCTTCCTGAAGCAGAAGTGCTTTCAAAGAGCTAGAGGATTTGAACTGGGGCATAGCTGCTAGCAGATGTGTAGCGGTGCAACAGGATAGCTTATTAAACCGCCTCCCAGCTACACCCAGTAGTGGAAGTGAAGTAACAAGTCTAAAGTATTTTTGGCAGCTAAAGCAGTAAATGCTATGAGTGAGCTATGTGACTGCAGTCATGTAGCTGTGCAGGTGTATCCTTAGATACTCCTACAGACAGAAAGGACTAGACCTGGAAGGTCCATGCAAGGTCACACAGTATAACTCAGAAATTATGAACTACATTCGAGCATGTGTCTGGAAAAAGTGAGGTTAACTTTAACAAACTCTGTTTACCTAGTAACTTTGACAAGTAAACAATTTCACTCTGTTTGAATTGTTCTAAAATACTGTTTTCTGAGGGTTTGTCTTACAACTTCATTCTAATGTTGCTTCCCTTTCACTTGATTCCCAGTAAAAATATATATTCCCTCTCTTCCCTCTTCTAATCCTTGTTAAAAACAAATTGTTTTAAAATGTTTTTGAGATGATCAGCCAGTGTTTCCCCTCTTTCTTCTCATTCTGTCAGTAAATTTCCTAATTATCTCTACTCACATACACAAAAAATTTCCTAAAGTGTGGAGCTTTGGATCTGGATTTTGTCATGAAGAGAACCAGGAGTGAACGTGTTTCCTTCCACCTCTAAGAATTTGTGTCTAAATCGCAGTTTGAATTAATAGATAAACATAATCCACTGCAATCTTCAGGTTCATTGCAGCCTGCTGTGATTACCTCTGTTTTAAAGAGATTCAGGCCTGCAGATTCACAGTAGTGGAAATCAGGACGGATGTGATGACAGAAGTCAGTAGCATAGATGGTTGCACATGTGGTATCAAGTTTAGTTGCAGCCAGCATTAATGGTGTCACTTTTATGAGCACTATAGTGACAAATATTCAAAGATCTTATCTGGATGATGCAGAATGCCTCCTCAGAGCTCCTTGGGATTTCATTGCAGCTTGCTGTGATTATCTCTGTTTTAAAGAGATTCAGTGGAAATCAGGATGGATGTGGTGACAGAAGTGAGTAGCATAGATGGTTGCACATGTGGTATCAAGTTTAGTTGCAGCCAGCATTAATGGTGTCACTTTTATGAGCACTATAGTGACAAATATTCAAAGATCTTATCTGGATGATGCAGAATGCCTCCTCAGAGCTCCTTGGGATTTTGAAAGATTAGGGTTCTAGTACAATCATGTGACATCCCAAAAAGTAATTTTGATTCTGTTACAAAGTTTCATATTCATTTAGCTGATGTATTACACTGATAAATCCCATTTTTATTACATTCTATAGTGTGGTATACTGTTGTAAAGACTTTACTGGAGTCCTCTATTTGTTTTGGCTTGATGGATCGAAAAATTGTTTGCATTGTACAGGTCTGTTCATTTAACAGGTATTCATTTAAATGGGTAATAAGAAACAAGGGTTGTGTAATGAGATGGAAAATTGCTAACCACATATTAGGCGATTACTATGTTTTTTGTCCAAATCAATTTTGGCAGAAAATAATAAATCTAGAAAATGGACTTGGAATGTACATTTCAGATTGGTAATCAGTAGGTCACTCTTGTGAAAATATTTTCCCATTTGTTCTTATTTAATGGGGAAAGAAACCATTGCCTTATTTAATAACCATTTCATAGTGAGATATATGTGCCACATGAAAAGGGATGTGTATCTGGGCTAAAAATTCCCCCAGACACAAAGTCATGTCTTCTGTCTTTTTTCTCTATTGAAGTCTCTATTGAGATTTTTGCAGGTCACCTCCTAAAAGAACTAGACTCCATAATGGCTAAGAAAAAGAAGGACAGAAGCAAAAGCTGTATATGTGATTAGGAGACTAGGAAGAGAGCTCAAGCACAGATTTACCAGGCTTGGGTCGTACTTTCCCCAGCCTTGCTATGGTCTCCCAGTACGGCTCTCCCTCAACCCTCCAGCCAGAGTCCTCATCAGAAGGAAGCTTCGGTCCCCCTCCCAGAACACATGTGCTGGCAGCAATGTGGCAGGAGAGAACCAGAGGATTCAGAAGGATGTTGGAGCCTTCCCTTTTCTGAAGGCCCACTGGGGGCCACTATCACACTTTTCTCAAGGTGGGAAATCTCATTCCTCCCCATCCTTTGGGACTGCTGTCACCCTATTTTATATTTTTTACAACTTCATGTTCATCCACCCAGGCTTTAGCACAAACCAAAATTCTGAAATGTCTGTATAGCATGTCGATGCAGTCATTATCTGTTCCTTGTGTCCACAGCACAACAGTTTTGATGTAATCAGGCCATAGAGGAGGATGAGTAAATTGCCATGGTAGAAACTGAGTAAAGCCTGACTAAGCCTGTGCTTCATGCTGTGTGATTCAATCTCCAGAGCTCTAAGATGAAGTCTAGGAGCTAAAAGCTATCTCCCAATAGGTTAACTAACAGCAACAAGGAGACGTACAGCAGCTGCCTACATACTCCTCAGCTCTTACAGACTGTGAGGAGATCTTCCAGACTATTGCAAAGCAGTGAAAATGCAAAATTAAGCCATTTCTGAATAATTTGGTTTAAGTCTGGCCTAAAAGAATAGCATCTGCTCACATGATCATTTACAGCTCAGAAGCTTTCTCGGAAGATGTTTCTTTCCCCAGCCCCAGAGCTACTAATTGCTAAGTTACAGCTGTGATGTACTACCAGACTGTGAAGCAGTTTCAATGTTAATAAATTAAATATGCTTCTGACCTTTCTCCAGCACTGAAGCCGGCTAACCTAGAAAGGCTGGCACCCATATTGTTAAACAGTCTTTCTATGCAGAACACATTGACAATATCCAAAATGACTACTGGGAGTAGTCATTGGACTGTGATAACTCTCAAACTGTACCCAAGAATTATTTAGGAGACAGCTAGTTTGCCCAGGCCAAAACTGAAAAAAGGATTGTACTAATAATTCAGTATTCTACTGAATACCAGCAGAACGAATGTTGCCTGACAGTGTTTAATTAATTAGTATAGACATAGTATGACTGTACAGACTGACAATACATGTTAAAATGTCAGATATATTAACAGGTTTTCATGTTATCAAGCACTAACCATGATAACCAGGATGAAGCAGAATTAACAGTTTGTTCAGTCACACACTGCAATGACATGCCATAGTCTTATAAACATGTTTTTTTTAAACAAGAGGGTCCTGCACTATATCTGCAGGAAACAAGAGCTACTGTAAAACAAACAGGAAGTAATAATTACATTAATAATTATTACAATGTAATTATTACCTACACCTGAGCAAGATCAGGGTCTATCCTTACCACTGCCCAGGGCCTTGACATTACTAGCACATTGCCCCACATCACTTACTCTGAGGAACCATCTGTTCTTTAGTTCTGTTTTGTGCAATTGACAGGTGCGTTATTTATGGTCCGATATAGTTAACCTAGTGCTAGGCCCCTGACTTGAAATAAGCTCTGTGTGGGCGGATGCCTGCATTTGCCCAAAGCCCTGTTAAAGCCTCTAAAGCTTCACAGGAGCACAAGACTCAGACGAAATGCAGCTCACTCCAAGCTTGGCGATGTAGTATGGTCTCAGAATTACATTTAAATAGAATTGGTTTTCTGTGCTTCTATTTTAAGAATTTTGTTTATCATAATACTTTTCCAAGTCAAAACAAAACAAGTCTTGTTCTGATTCTGGCTTTCAGAGTGACTTTGCAAAAATTCTCTTTCCTCCAAAAATTATACCTTCTAAGCATCTCAATTCCTTATGTAAATTGAACTGGACAGGAAGGTCAGTTAGCAGTGAAATAACATTATTTAAAAATAAATCCCCATCATGCATTGGAGCTATCCATTAGGGAAACATTAGTGAGATACAAATTTATGTTTCCCAGCTTGCAGCTTCAGACTGTCTATTTTAATTTTGTTCGTATGCCACTGGTTATCTGCAGTGGATTTAATATTCTGCAATACCACATTTTATGTGATCTCTCTGGTCCTCTTTGTCTTGCTTTCCATTTACTACCCCATGCTATTATTTGGTTGCATGAAGAAGCTTGGCTATTACTCTGTTGTTCCATTTCTGCTGCCAGAATAGTTTTGATCAATACAGTTTGCAAAAAAATAAACCATAAAATGCAGTGCATTTAACAGAACTTTTTTTTCAGTTTTTCTAAGAACTTTTATTTCAAATACAGGAACTATAAATGGTCTACACCCCACTTTTGGCTTTTTAGTATATTTTTGCAGACTATTAAATATAAATACATATGAACAGCTAGTTCATCCTTGAAGAAACACATTGAGTTTGAAGTTTTTTAATGCTACTGTATAAATTTATATTTCAAGATATTTTCAGTTCCAGCATGAAGTGTACAAGATAATGGGGCAGAGCTAACAGGATGATTTAGTACCTACCTCTAGCTACAGTATTTCTCCATCAATAAAAGGGCAACAATATACAAGGGAGTTGTGGCAGTCTCACTTTCTGTGGACTCTACAGGGTAAAAAGCTTTTATGTTGTACGTAACAGAGTTCACATTTCTGTTACTGAAATTATTATCCCATAACGCCACACCAGGGTGTCTTTCTAATGACATTTTTATGCAAAATGTTTGATTCAGCAACAAGACCTATTCACACCTTTAAAACAATTTATGCATAGTTAAAAGAACAATTGTTCCTAGCACACAGTCAGTAACCTAACCATTTTAATCTTAATAACCCACAGAGGAAACTCACAAGCAGTGATTATACACTGTGTGGGCTGCTTTCCATTCACTTTGGAGATTTCCACAATAAAGCTCTGCCTGGAGTTGGAGCAGTTCTCCACTCCTAAGGGCCACAGGCTAGAGAGTCTCATTTTTGTAAGTGTTTGAAAGAAGAATTCTTATTTTCCCTCAAATAAAGTAGGCCTGAGCATTTATCAGAATCAGAACTATTGAAGTAAAATGCACCAGTGGAAAGGGTAACTTAAGAAGATACCACTAGTTTTGCTCAAGCAAGTCTCTCCAGAAGTACACCCTTGACAATTTGTAAAGCTCACCCGTGACTTTTCAGATTTTTGTCTAGCTGCAAGTTATTTTTCTCATTGATATTAAAAATGCATAAAATAGACAGATGTTAAAAATAGCATGTTTACAGTTCCAAATAATAGTTTATGGTACCTCTGAGATATCACAAGGACTGTGGTTTTGGTTTAAAATATTTTTCCTAAATAATAATTCAGAAAAGAATTACCAGCAGAGAAAATAAGAAACAAATAATGTTTAAACACACAGAGACAACCTTCACCTCTAGAAATCAGCTTCTTAATAGCTTTACCCAGATGACTTCTCTACTGTGTTCAGTTCATAACAGAATGAAATGCTTATTGATTAGAGATGTTTGGTCAAATAGAAAACATCTTGTTCTGTAAACATGGGATTAATGAAGCCTGTTTTCCTATGGATTTCTGTCCTATACCCTATGCCACCACAAGAGTTCTGCCATCTGCTTCCTCAGTAACTTCACATCACTTCTTCAGTATTTCTTGTTCCCCCTCACTCACGTTCCCTAACTACTCCAGCAGCAGTTCTCCTCCCTGAGTGTGCTTGGCCTTGCAGCTAGGTGAGAGGTGATGCCAGCACACACGCGTGCTGACTGGCCAGTGAAGTTTTGCATGGCTGGCTGAAGCCGGGGAGGAACTTGTCGGGATGACTTGAATGGGACACTCCTGTTGCAGCCTTTCTGTTGGGGATTTTCAGTTCTCTTGTCTCTGTCTTCTAGCCAGTGCCTGGTTTTCACCATGCTTGTAGAAAGCCAGTATGACCTAGATTTCTGTCTCTTTGGTTGAAATTGGCTATTGGTTCAAAAACTTTTAGGAAAGGGAATAATACATAGACAGAATAATGAGCAAACAAACAGCATACAATCACAGAGATCTTGTTTGCCCAAAAGATCAGGCTAAAAAGTATGTTAATGCCTTCTACATCACCAGCATTACACTATACCAAGCAATATGAGACAAAATCTATTTACCTTTACACTAAATATAGATTAAAAGAAATAACTAGCCACTTCCTTTTCTCTTCTGAAGATGTGGACCCTGGTCTTGGTCCTTGCTCTGTGTCCTCACTCTGCTTCAATAGTGCAAAGTGGTTCAGGGAGCTCGTCCCTACACAAAGGTAGCTTTGGATAAGTTTGGATTGTTGTAGCAGGCTTTCTTAAACACCAGTCCCACAGAAGCAGGAGTAAGACATGCAGTTTCAATTTACTTGCACCCTGGTAATCTCCAGTTCCCCTGACATTTGCTTACTTCCAGAGGCAGCTGGCACAGGGGAGGCCAGCTTGTCAGCTGGTCTGGCTTGCACTAAAGGAGCTTCTCTACACAGATGTACCCAGGCCCTAGGAAAGCCTCTTCCGCACATTGAGCTGTGCTTTCCCCTTGGCCCAGTGACGCTCTGGATCTGATATTTATTACCTTCCCTTTCAGCATGGGTAGTCCTTCACACCTGCGCAAAGCAATTTACCTATCTTACTGGAATACTACCAGGCTGTACATTTGCCTTCAATGGGTTTGAAATGACTGTACTACACAAGCCACAGAGCAGGGAAGAATCCCATTCCTTCACGACAAAATGTAACTGGGAGAATCATCATTAATCTCATTGCTGTGGTGCAGTTTGTAGACACTCTTCAGTGATGAATGACAGCTAAGCCAGCTTTCATAGTCAGGAAGCACAACTCATTTCTTGTTTCCTTCTGGTTTGTATAGGTTCATTACTCCACGTTTTCTATTCCGTATTTTGGAATGCTTTTCTAGCTATATGTATATTTACTAGATTATATAAGTGTCTATCAACCTCAGAAAATATGTATTTTTAAAAATATATTTCCTAGAGTGTCTTCCAAACTTTAACATTCAAGGAGATGATAGCAACATTAGGGTATTAACAAAGTAATATGGAGAGTTTTCTCTCTAGGGTCAGAGTGAAAATCTAGCCTTATTATTAAAATGCTTGACCCAAACCGCAGACTTTTTTCTTAGCTTTGCCATAAGGTTTTTTGGTAAATCATACCCTCTTTCCATGCCACAGTTACAGAGGAAAGGAAGAAAAAGTTTCTTATTCACATTCTCACCTACACCTTCTATTTAGATTCATTCTGTGCAAACCTTATAGCTAGTCACGGAGCTGATAATAATAAAAATAGTAATAATATCGGTATGGTCATAGCTCTAATACAGATCAGTGGCCAGTAAATTTGAGATTGTATAGCCTCTACAAAAAATTTGTGTTTTCTGCTTGGTTCACTGTACAGTTTCATGCATCATAATTTGCACCTTTACTGTCACCTTTCGTGTAGTTCTAGCAGAAAACCCAAGCACTCCCTTAAGCTACTATGTTATAGAGCATTCTATAAAGCTGTGATTTGTACATATGTCTAGAGCTAGTAGATAGATGATGTGTGGCAGATGGCACACAAGCACATAGCACAGTTTTGGAATTTGTAGGATCAATAAAATCTGTTGGACTCTGCGCATGGTTTCTTTTGTGTACATCTTTGCATGAAGCACTTTAATTATTAATCTTAAAAGTTAACTTTGCAAATCAGCACTAAAATGCAGGACAAGGGTACGTGGACTGCTGATGGCCCTTGTATGTATATGAGGTTTTGCAATCCAAGGCTCACAGCCTAGTGTCTTTCATGTAGGTTAAACTCACTTAAATACTGAGCAGAACTTAACAAAAATATGTAAGTAATAAATATATATCCATGAAATTAGACTCATTGTCAAGCCTGCAGATTATACAAAGTCAGCTTCTCCTTTCAAATGAAGAGTCAGTTGTTATCTCCCAGAGCAAACCAGCATTTTTAAAATTTTAAAATAGGCATTCAATCAGCCACACAATTACCGCTGAAAAAGGCCACTTAAGTGCAAGCAAATGATGACTGATGAAGCTCCTTGAACTACCAAAAGCCACATGCTAATAAAGGAACATTAATAACATATCATTATTTGTTCATTTTTATGTATTCAGGTACATAAATAATTAAGAGAAAAATTGCAGATCCTTTTCTGTCAGAACCATACATAATAATACGTAATACTATACATAATGCAACACAATTCAGCAATTCACCCCACATGCGTAATGGTATAACCAGTTACATATATTGACTTGAAAAGCATAATCTTGCTTAGCATTTCAGCTCTTAGTCACTTCTGTCATCCTTAACACCTTTATAAATGAATTTCATTATCTTTCACAAAGTTTAATTAAACCAGACTGTAGATAGTCTGGTTCCAGAATCTAGCAAAGTTCTGCTTAAAAGCTTTATTTCTCCTTTGAATTGAGTAGCTCTCACCAGAAATGTGACAGCCTTGAAAGGTAAACTCCAGGTCACTCAGAATGACAGATGTTATACTTTGAACAGCATCTGACAATGCTCAAACAGTAAATGCAGGTTACAACTATAAGCTGAAATTTTCTTTTATGCAGATAAGCTATTCAATATATAGGCTGCTGTATTATATAACAGCCTTTGTTTCCAAATTTATTCACACTGATATACCTTCAGACAATCATGAGTTCAGCCCTGACTTGAGACTGGAGTTCACAGAAACAAAATCCCCACCCAAAGTAAACTCTCACAGTCTCCCGGCACTAAAACCTAGTCTTCACTGATTTTACTCTCAGTTAATGACCAGCACTAATGAACTACTTGAAACTCTAGGTTGAAACTCAAATGACATGCTATGTTCACAAGGACAACACAGTAAGATGTCCAAACATATTTCACAGCCCAATAGCTTCAGACAAATACTTTCCAAGTTAAACCCAAGTTTTAATAGATGTCCCATTCTTTACTAGGACATTCGATGGCACAGCTTGACACCAAGTGGTTGCAACCATCATATTTCACTGTATCGCACTGTCTTTTCCAACAGTCCTGGACTACTTATAAAACATGAAGAAAAGATGGAGCTGTGTAAAAATGCAACTTGAAATGTCTGTAGGTAAAATGACTATAACTATATACTATTCCATAACTTCTCAGTGAGAGAAAAGTATCATGAGTTTCTTAGCCAACAAGGGGACCCTGACCAGACCCAGAAAAAAAAAAAAAATCATTATTACTTCACGATGATACCAAAAAGAAACTGATAGATCCAAGAAATATTAATGAAAGCTGCTGATCATCAGCCATCACAGCACCTCTCTCTGTTGCACTATATTTGTCTGGAGGGACGGAACTGAAAAGTAGATGCATGTAAGGTGAAAAAGAGAATGTAGGTAGACTGACGAGAAAAAAGATTCAAAAAAAGAACGCTTAGGATAAAAATCAAACATGAGGCACATAGGAAGAGGTTAGGAAAGACAAAAAAAAAAACCAACCCAAATTTCATAGCTAGAACCTTGGTCAGGAATTACTGCTGGGGCCTGCACTGAAGCTGAGAAAAGGAGTGGGAGGGCTAAGGAATGTGGGGTGACTGGAGGGGCCTGGCTAGAATTAAATCCATTTAGAAATATGTCTGATGAGTGCATACTAACTCCTCCACTTGAAATATTACAAAATCAATCACACACACGCATAAAAAAAAATAACATTTTTGATTATTTATTTGTGGGGATTGCTCTTTTAGGATAGTATGTATGTTAATCAAATTACTCTAAAGTACTCCAAGAAACTCCATGAAACTTCTAGCCAAAATTTAAAAATATATGTGTATATGTATTAACACAAAATTATGTGGTGGGTTGGCCCCGGCTAGCAGCCAAAATCCCATCCAGCCACTTGCTCACTTGCCGCCCCCTCAGTAGGACAGGGGGAGAAAATAGAAAGAACAGGAGCAAGAAATCTTGTGGGTCAAGATAAAGACAGGGACATCCCTTACCAATTACCGTCACAGGAAAAACAGACTCAGCTTGGGGAAAATTAATTCATTGCCAGTTAAGACATATATATTTAATTACTGATTCAGGAATTGGGAAACAAAAACAAACAAGAAACCCCAACGTTAAAACATCTGGGGAAAACACACTTAGGGAAAACGCCTTTCCTCCCCCCATTCCCCTGCTCAACTTCACCCCAAACTCCTCTCCTCCCCCCTTGTTATTGCTGCAGGTTACGCTCAGTGAGGCATCGTGCAACACAAGGAGTGGCAGAGTTGGGGGTGTTATGGCCAGTACACAGTGGTTTCCCTCTGCCACTCCTTCCTCCTCACCCTTTACCTCGCGCCAGCATGAGACCTCCAGGAGCTGTAGTCCTTCAGCACAGCAGTATCTGCTCTACTCCTCCTCCCCCTTTGACCTTGGTGTTCTCTCTGCTGTTTCACACTCTTTTTTCTCCCTCCTCTGCCTGTCCAGCATTTTCTCCCCTTTCTTAAATATGTTTTCCCAGAGGCTCCATCACCTTGGCTGAGGGGCTCAGCTGTGCCCTGCGGTGGGTCGGTTGGAGCCGGCTGGAATTGTCTGTGTCCAGCAGGCAGCAGCCCTGACCTCTCCTCACAGAGGCTGTCCCACAGTCCCCACTGCCAGCATCTGGCCATGGACGCCCAGTGCCAATTCAGAAATATGAGTGGTACGTTAAGGGGGGGGTGGGGGAGTGTGAGTGTGCATTTATGAATATATAATGCATGTTGTATATATATGTGTCCACAGAAATGTAACACTTTAAGTAAACAAAATCATGTCAAATGATACTGGTCAAAAAACTGCCAGAAAAAGGCAAAAAGAGCTGAAAAAATCCTGTCTTCAATGCATTTTAATTTTTTTTTTTTTTGTGGTGTTTGTACTCTTTATAGTCAGTAGATGTTAAAAAAGACTGTCAGATACACAAATACCCTCTGAAATTTCATTGAAATTCAGCATAAAGTAATGGGACACTGCAGATGTGATTGCCGCATGCCTGATGTTTTGAAGGATTTAGAACTTGGTTTCCTTTTTTAGTCTCTTAACAGTATTAGATTCCAGTATGAGCTAAAAATATTATGTAGGTAGTCATGATGTCACTTCTTTTGTATTCCTTGTAGAGCTGAAGTGTGCAGCTGGAACTGTATAAAAGCTGAGGAATTACTGTGTCATTCGAAGTCAAAATTATTATGCTTGAACTGCTGCAAC
Source organism: Pygoscelis adeliae (assembly GCF_000699105.1). NCBI lineage: Eukaryota > Metazoa > Chordata > Aves > Sphenisciformes > Spheniscidae > Pygoscelis > Pygoscelis adeliae. Next base: position 3,600,764 of record NW_008825557.1, read on the forward strand.
TGTAGGTTCTCACAGGACTACTGGCCTCCAGGCTTATGGAAGATAAACATACTGCTGCTAGCCAGGAGAGATTAGTAAACATATTGCTTGTGCTTCTGGAAAACCATCACTGGGTACTCTCCCAAAAGAACAAGTTCTGGTCTGTATTTTAAGTAGCAGCTGCTCAGCCTGCTAAAATATCCTGCACAGATTTATTCTGTTTTGCTTTCCACAGAGTTCTTTTAATCTCAGTTACACACAAGTGTGGGACAGAAGTGGAAATTTGATATTAAACTGAGTGGTTCCTGGCATTTTCCAGAGCAGAGAAGAACAGCCCTGGAAGAATTAGGTGATATTTAAGCAACAAAACTGTTGCTTGCTTTATCTCTTCTCCCATATCCATACACATACATATGCTTTCTCACTCTCTCCCATTGAAAACACACAGATGCATACACACACACACAAACCTCCTACCAGTGCTTCATTGGGACTTAAGTATTTGTCAGAAAATCACAGAGCCACTGCAGCTGAAAAGGACATCTGGAGATTGTCTAGTCCAACCCCCCTGGTCAAAGCAGGGTCACCAAGAGCAACTTGCCCAGGGCTGTGTTCAGTTGGGTTTTTAGTATCACCAAGGAGGGAGGCTCTATAGCCTCTCCAGGCAACCATGGAGCTCACATACTCCAAGCCCTTCAGCATGTTTGTGACTCTTCACTAGACTTGCTCCATTATGTCCATGTCCCTCTTCTACAGGGGAGCCCAGCACTGTAGCCAGTGGTCCAGCTGTGACCTCTCTGGTGCTAAAGAGAGGGGAAGGATCACACCATCAACTTGCTGGTAACATTCCTCCTAATGCAACCCAGGATACTGTTAATCAACTTTGTCTCTGGTGCACATTGCTCACTCAAATTCAACTTCTTGTCCACCAGGACCCCCAGATCCTTCTCTGCTTTCCAGACAGTCAGCCCCCATCCTGTACCAATGTATGCAGTTATTCCTTCCCAGATGCAGGACTTGGTTTTTCTCTTCGTTGAACTTCATGAGACTCCTGTTCGCTCATTTGTCCAGCCTGCTCTGGTGTATCAACCACTCCTCCTGAGTTTGTGTGGTCTGCAAACTTGCTGAGGATGCACTCTATCCCATCATCCAGGTCATTAATGAAGATGTTAGTCAGTATTGGCATTATTATCAACCCCTTGGGTGCACCACTAATGACTGGCCTCCAACTAAACTGTGTTCTGCTGATCACGACCCTTCAAGCTGAGGAATTCAGCCACTTTTCCGTCCACCTTGATGTGTGCTTATCTAGCCTGTACTTCATAAGCTTGTCTATGAGGACATTATGGGAAACAGTGTTGATAGCCCTGCCAAAGTCGAGATAAAAACCCAGCCACTGCTCTCCCCTGATCCACCAAGCCAATCATCTTGTTGTAAAAGGATATCAGACTGGTTAAGTAGTTTTTGCCCTTCGTAGGTCTATGTTGACTACTCCCAGTCACCTTCTTGTCTCAAACATCTTTGGAAACAGCTTCCAGCAAGATTTGCTCCAACACCTTCCCAGGGAGCAAGGTGAAGCTGACTGGCCTGTAGTTCCCCAGATCCTCCTTCTTGCCCTTCCTGAAGATAGAAGAGACATTTGCTGCCTTCAAGTCCTCAGGAAACCACCACAAACTTTCAAAGATAATTCAGAGTGCCCCACAATGACATTGTCAGCTCTCTCAACACTCATGGATGCATCTCATCAGCACCAAAAAAGGCCTCTTCTACTTCTTTCTGATCAAGTGGTCTCTAGCAGACACCCACACCAACTTCCAATATGCAAACATTCCTTTTTTAGAAGCCATCATACCTTTTATGTTGAATCATTTCCACTGAAACTACCAGAGCAAAAGGAGAAGCTATGGGCTTAACCCATTAAAGACAGCAGAATGACACCTTCTGGCTTCACTGTACTTTGATTGATGTGCTGAAGAAATGCACAAATTTACATATACAACGTACAATCAATATACTAACAGAAGGTGCTAATTAAATGTGCAGATACGACAGTAGTATGTATCCTGTTAGATGCTTTCTAAATCAGAATGGTGTTGGAATCCCTTTTATTTGTCTCCAGAGGACAGCAATAGGGTCTTAAAAGATATTTTCTGAAAAGATTTTTGGAACAACATTCATATGACTAAGCCGCTTGCTAGACAGCTGCATGTTGCCACATAAAAAGCATGAAAACTGAAAATAGGCCAACGTAGCTACACTTTTGCTCATGAAGCAAAACAATTAAGAGCAGACAGTGATAGACATGGAAATAGTCACTCTGTAGCAGCCACCAGCTGTTATACAGAAGAAACAGGGATGATGATGTTACCTGGACTAGCTTTGGGGTTTGCAGCTAGTTTCCTGCCATGGGCAAGGCAGGAGCTGGGTCCGGGCTGTGACCTAAGGTCCCGTTCTGGTTCTTGCCTTGCTCTTAGACTTACACAGCCATGCACTTGCTGGGCTTCAGGTTATAATCTCACTGCAAGATTTGAAGAAAATAACTAAAATCATCCATTCAGAAGGATAGAAAGAAAACGGTCACTTCTCACACAAATTTTTTTCCTCTGCTTTCCTCTGTTTGTATTTGACTTTTTGTAATATATCCCTATGGTTGAACAGACTAGGAAAAAGCCTCTGCTGTATTTGACAAGTACCTTTTCAGTGGGGCTAAAATGAAATGTGATTTACCTTTATTTTCTGCACATTTCTCACACAGACTATGGCCTGGATAGGTTTTAAGGAAACAGTAAATAATGGCAGAGAATGGTGAAGTGTGCTTTGTTACAGAAGGAAAAAAATCCCACTACATTTAGGAAGGTGCCTCTGAGAAATGTATTGGCAGTGCTGTGTGTGTGAGAAGGCTGGTGACCGTGAGTGGAGAGAAGAAACAAAGATGGAAAATCATAGCAAGTGGAGGAGATATGACCAATCATATAAGAACTTAAAAATCAAAGGTTACAGTTTAGAATGGGACTTCAGGATGTGAGGAATGATCAGTTGCCTATTTTTACTTAAGAAATTTTCACCTATAACATTCATCTGCTGAAGAGAAAATGTTAGAATGTGGGAAGGAGAAACTGAGAAAAACAGAATTGAGCATTGTCCTGGTTTCGGCAGGGATAGAGTTAATTTCTTTCCTAGTAGCTGGTACAGTGCTGTGTTTTGGATTTAGGATGAGAACAAAGTTGATAATGCACCGATGTTTTAGTTGTTGCTAAGTAATGCTTACACTAGCCAAGGACTTTTCAGCTTCCCATGCTCTACCGACTGAGAAGGCTGCAGGTGCACAAGAAGCTGGCAGGGGGCACAGCCAAACTGGCCAAAGGGACATTCCATACCATGTGACATTATGCTCAGTACATAAACTGGGGGAAGCTGGCTGGGGGAGCCGCTGCCTGGGGACTGGCTGGGCATCGGTCGGCGGGTGGTGAGCAATTGTACTGGGCATCACTTGCTTTGTGTAGTATTATTATTATTATTATTATCATATTATTATTATCATCATTTTATTTCGATTATTAAACTGTTTTTATCTCAACCCACGAGTTTTCTCACTTGTGCTTTTCCAATTCTCTCCCCCATCCCACCGGGTGGGAGGGAGTGAGCGAGCGGCTGCCTGGTGCTTAGTTGCCAACTGAGGTTAAACCACAACAAGGATAAAGATGAGGAAAGTTGAAATAATGTAGGTAATGTATAAGATTTCACACTTCCTCATAGCGGTTATACAGGAAAAGAAAACAAAAAGGTAAAAGCCAAAATTACACCATACCAGCAAAGAAATATTTTGAGTTGAGAAAGAAAATACTTGAGATGAGGAGGCATCTGAAAATGCTCCTCTCATTAAAGAAAAATTGAAGAGCTATTTCATCAAAGTAAATTTGTGAGAGCTGGAGATGAAGGGGTTAAACATAAAGCTACACAGAAGTTACTACAAGATCTAAAGTATAAAACCATCCTTTTGACCTGAAAAGACAAAATAGCTAGAGGGTAAGAGAAAGAAAATCGTGCCATCCTAATTTCATGGATGACCAGGAAAGATCAGATAGAGAGAAACAAGTTCTTTGAGAAATTTACCCTGCAGGTCATGTTTCAGTGAGGATCTTAACAGAGACAAAAATAATCTGAGAGAGTGCAGAGAACAATGGTTTTCTATTGTTTTCAGAAATAGAAACCATGTCTATACATGACCTATCATATGCATTGGGCAACAGCTCCTAGTTCTTCAGCTTCTTAGTCTAAAAAGATCTTTGACACTTTCTTTACATAAATAACCTGAAAAATATACAAATAACCGCCAACTTCTATGAGTTGATGCAGTCAAATAACAGCAGATTCCATTAATGTCAAAAGGCTGAACTGTATTAGAGGTTCACGAGTAGTAACCAAGAATCACTACCTGAGAAACAGAATCATTAACAGCATGGCACAGACCACTTTTTCTTTCTGCAAAAGTATAACTTCCTCTAAAATCATTCCACATATCTTTTACTTTTCTGACAGCAGTCTAAGTTACTTGCACCTGACACTTTCACGTACACAGATAAAAATCACAGAGAGCACTAACAAAAGCATAGATTCCATTTCTTGAAAGCCAGTCATACATTTCTGTTGAATTTTTAGCACTATATCTTCAGGAAGAGCCCTGGATGGGCACTCCTTTAAATGGGCATTAGTGCATAGAGAAATACAGATTTTTGTGAAACATTTATATGTATTTTCATTTTCTATTGAAATGGAATATATTTATTGTCAAATATTCTATTTGAAAATATTCCAAAGGGAACTTTACAGATATATTTTGGTAGCTCAAGTACAAATAAGCCCTGTGAAAGAGTCGTCTTTGCTCCTTCTTCCAAATCTGGTAGCTGGGGAGTTAATAGTCCTGGAAAAACAAGCTCCATTATGCCAAACTGTATAATACTCTCGCAGCAAAACTGACTTTTTATGTCAGAAGTGTTAGGGAAATGACATGGTCTCAAACATTACTCACGGCACCAGTAAATTACTGAAATAAAGTCTGTCATCTGCTATCCTAAGCCTCCAGTTCACCGTCATTTGGGGTGTGGAAATTATCATCATACAGTATGCTAAAAGCACTAATTTTATAAGAAAACTTGGGTTAGGTTTTCTTATTTACGTGCTGTAAAGATGCGATGGCATACAACTACAGCAGACAGATGTGTTGCATTACACGGCTAGTGGACTCTTGGAAGTTCAAAGTACAAATTTATTTAAAAGAGGAATAAAATGGAAAGGAATGCAATATGTAACATTAAGGCTCAGTTCCCACGATAAACAGTTCGGAGAAAAAAAAAAGCTAAATTAGGTATAGAATTATTTGGCCTCAGCAGTTATGATCCATAAGTAATTTGGTTTACAAGTTTCCTTCATCTCCTCATAGCAAATATAATTCAATTATGTATATCTTCAACATCAACACAATTAAATTGGTGTTAGGGGAAGAAAACAGGCCTTTTTCCTCCTTTAAGGCTCATATGCATAATCCTAGACATAGGAATAATTGAAGAATTATAATTCCAAGAATTTCTCAGCAGAGTTAAAGATTATCTCAGAGGTACAAAAAACTCAAAAAGCTGATGTGTTGGGCACTTTGTTTACACCAACCTTTGAGAGCAAATATTTATCTTGAAGCCTAATGCTATTTTTTGTCCCTAAAGATTTACTCTGTGTGTTATACAGACAGCCCGAACTTCTTGTCGGATTTGCAGGGCATGCTCCAAGGAAGCCAGAACAAACTTTATGGGGGAAGAAAAGAAACCCAAACACAAAAATCCTCCCAAGATCTGGTAATATGTATATTATCTTGGACTTTTAACTAGTCTCCCAGTTTTTTTCCCCAGCATGTACCTCAATGAAGAAAAGGACATTGTTGTGGTTTAACCCCAGACGGCAGCTAAGCACCACACAGCCGCTCACTCACTCCCCCCCAGTGGGATGGGGGAGAGAATCAGAAGGGTAAAAGTGAGAAAACTCGTGGGCCGAGATAAAGACAGTTTAATAGGCAAAGCAAAAGCCGCTCATTCATTTCTTCCCATCAGCAGGCAGGTGTTCAGCCATCTCCAGGAAAGCAGGGCTTCATCACGTGTAATGGTTACTTGGGAAGACAAAACACCATCACTCCGAATGTCCCCCCTTCCTCTTTCTTCCCCCAGCCTTATATGCTGAGCATGACGTCATATGGTGTGGAATATCCCTTTGGTCAGTTGGGGCCAGCAGTCCCAGCCGTGTCCCCTTGTCCCCTCCCAACTTCTTCTGCACCCCCAACCTACTTGCTGGTGGGGTGGTGTGAGGAGCAGAAAAGGCCTTGACGCTGTGTAATCACTGCTCAGCAGTAACGAAAACATCCCTGTATTGTCAACACTGTTTCCAGCACAAATCCCAAACACAGCCCCATACTAGCTACTATGAAGAAAATTAACTCTATCCCAGCCAAAACCAGCACAGACATTTATATGCATTTTTCTTGGTATTTTTGTTTTCCTTCAGCTTTTCTTGTGTCAGAGGGCATTCTCCTCTTTGAAAAAAATCAATACAACATAACACACTTTAGCTCATCAGTATCAGCGGTCTGATCAACAAAGAGAGAAAAAAACAGAAAGAAAATGTGGTATAACTTCAGGGTCTATTCCTGCCAGGTGCTTTGCAAGCTAAGAAAAAAACTTCATTTTTTAACTTCCCAGATTCAAGCTTTCATTAGGTTCTGAGTAGAGTGGAGGATACTGAACTCCTGTGATCCAAAAGTATCATTTAAATATATGTAAAAATAATTCAACACCCAGAAGTTTATATCCCTGCTGTTCAGTCATTTTTCCTTTTTAGGAAGCACAATTCTTTTTGCTTTGTTACAATTTGTTAGGCTGCCGCAATTTCATCCTTTAGAGAAGATAAAAAAATCTTTTGATAATTGAAGCAAAAGTCAGGAAGATACAAAATGAACAATAATTTCTAGGAGAAAATGTGCATTTCAATACTTAGCTTTAATAGTATGATTGCAAAGACTGAATTGGCCCATTAAATTTAATTCATCATTGCAAACCTTTCATTCTGAACATCCATTGCTACTACCCAGGCCCCTCCTTCAGCACCCATATCTATGTAATTCATTCTGCATTCTAAGAACAAGAACAAAGTTAAAATTTTAAATTCATATTGTAGCTGAGTATGAATCTTCCTTGACATTGAATATTTTGCACTTGCCATTAACATTCTGTTGCTAGAAATAAAAGGCTATTACATTATCTGCATCAAAATAAAGTTTTTCTTATTTTGCATGCTTCCTGGGTCTTTAAACAAATCCAATAGATGTTTGGACATTACATTTTTTATTATATATTTCATGCTTCATTAGTTTGAAAAGCTGTTTTAATTATAATACTTATTATGCCGAAATGGAGTTGTTTTAGCCTGTTAGGAAAAAGGGCTGTTGTGTAATTACCGATACATAACTGAACTTTTCCTTGAACCATGCAATTCCTGCACTCTAATTAGGTCTCCATATCTCATTTACATAATTTTTTAATACTCTGATGGAACGGAATTTGCTGTCCTCAGGACCGGTGAACAGTTCATTAGCAGTAGCAGAGGAATTCATGGTGAAGATAGCTCTCACTAGCCCTTCCGCTGCATCCAAACTAGTTCATTCTATTGAACATGAAGTTTCAGTTCTCACTGGCCTCTTGCCTCTGAATATCCGAGCTGCTTATCAATAACACAGTTACCACCTCAGCTTCTCACATCATTTACAATGTCAGTAAGAAATATTCTAGTGCTCAGCTGAAAGAGATTTGGAAAAGTGTGGTGAGTGAAGGATGTTTGGAGGGCTGTGGGCTACTTTTAGTTCATCTGCACATTGACGTATTCTTCCCCAAAGCTTTATCTTATCTATGTCCTTATATTGAATTCCTTACCATGGTACCTCAGGGTTTCTGTTTCTGTGGGCATTATTAAAAATGAGAGAAGTCCTGATCTAGCCAATCCTAACCTGCAGTCACAGAAAGCGATATCTGCACCCTGTCCCCTTGCCTAGAAAGAGAAGATCCTGAGGGCAGAATTAAGCAGGAGAGATGTGGTGGGCATTTTAAGCAGCATGTTTTAGCCTGAATGAACCTCCAGGGTTTCTTCATCCAGTCTTTCCAGTCCAGTTAAGGACTGCCCCGTTCTTTCAGCACCTGGCAGATTTCTTGATTCCCTTTTATTACCTGAAATTGGGATAGTTGTCAGCAGTCTGCAGGTGAAGGTTCCTGTATCCTTTAGATCCCAATTATCATCTTCCTGGAACATAGAAACAAATCATCAAAGCTGTTAAATCCTTCACTCTGATATCTCATTTTGTTATCTGTCTACTAGTTATCTATAACTTGGGGAAGGAAATTGTGTTTACAAAGACCTGAATCACACCTTTTGCTCATTAGAATGTCATGTTTAGAGATGTTTAGGGAAGTTCAAATTCTTCTTTGCTAAACTCTCTCCACTAGAGCAAAACTTCAAATATCTGTCCCAAACTGTTATCTGGCCTTCCCATTACACTGTAACTACCTTAATACTTCTAGATTTCTTAGGAAGAGACCTTTTAAAATGCATTTCTCTTTCCATTTAGTTTTGATTTATAATACATGTGCCATATGTGTGCTGTGTGTTTTATTCCAGTTTTAAAGTCTTGTGTATATTAAGATTACATGGAACTCTAATACGGACATTGATATAGAAATCAGTCATTTTCCTCTAATTTAAGAAGGTTTTTCTTTCTAATTAATATATAGTAGTTTAATCTCGTTAATATATGCTTATGCAATATAGCTGCTTAAAACTTATTAAAGTGGGCTTCTGAAGTTGTGAAGTAGTTGGTGGGGTTTTTTTTATTTGCTCCAGTAATAACAACACATTCCCTATTACCTGAGGTTTCAAATGTATAATGGCCTCAAGTAAATTTGTGTAACCCCATTAAAATCCTTGACACCTATGGAATCATACCCTCTCTCTAACAGGTGAAAAACATATGTTTTTGTCTTACGACACTGTGGACACTCTTCATGCAATGCTGTTGAAGAGGACTGATTATGTATACGAATATGATAACATTATTGAAATGTTGGATGCTTAGATTTTTTTATGGAGTCTTATACTGCTTTATTTCAGTACTTTACTATTTTACAGTGATGGTGATGAGCATTATTACCAGTTTTTAATATTGTGTTGTATCTTTAATATTCTTAAACACTACATATATTCATGGAGAGTACCATTGCAACTGAAGTCAGTGAGGACATCCTTGCTAATCTCAGTGATTTGGGGTCACACCTCGACAGAATTACATTTTCATATATGTGTTTTCCAAACTGAAGAGACACTTCTTCTCAATGGTCTTAGTTCACAACTCCTAAGCACAATAATTTGCAAAGAATGGCTGTTACACTTATGGAAGGAAATTAAACTAGTTATTACCTCTGGTAAGTACTTTCTATTTCACATAGCTTCAGAAGTGTAGCATCCATTAATTTTTTTTATTATGAATCTGCTAATTAACTACTTTGCAGCTATTGTTTACAATTTATTCATCATGAATTTGATGCAAATTTGCCTTTATTTCTATTAATACTCCTTGATGGTAAGGAAGGTGTATTGTCTGCATATATCTGACCAAATTAAAATCTAAATGGCTCCTTTATGTTCTAGCATTTTAGTTGTTTGATGGATCAGACTATTTTTACACAGATTTCAAATGGGGAAAAAAATCACTTTCTTTTAAGGGCATGAAAATCGTAGGAAGAGAATGCATTCTGAGACATTCAACCATACAGAGGACTTGTGAAATTCTTGAAAAACTGTTATTGTCTGCAAGCAGAAAAAACACTGCACTGTATTAAAAGTATTGTTAAATTAAAATTATTTCATTTCAATTATTTAATTATTTGAACATCCTTAAGCTTTTCACATTTATAGAGAGTTTTCCAGCAGTGGGCAATCACTGGAAAAACAGCTTCTTTAAGCCTTTTGATGGTAGGTGTTTGCATGCTGGAGAAAAGTCTTCGTATAAATGACATAGGAAAAAAGAGACTCAGTCAGAGAAAAGAAGATAAAGAGTAAAGCGCATAACACTGAGAAGAAATCTGTAAACAGCTATGCAAAAATAGCTTGTGTAGTTACATCAGCTAGGGTATAATTTTGAAAACTGGCAATCTTCAATCACCAGAAGAAAAATTACTTAGAAACAGATTGTGAAAGCTTGGAAAGAACATCTTGGGCAATTGAAACAAGTTCCCTGCAGCCAAGTCATACAATCCTCTTCATAATTTCATTAAGTTCCCTCCTTAAACCAGTTAAACATAAAACTGTGTTAACAACAGAGTGCTCAGAAACTTTACTTTTCAGCTTACTAGCAACCTTATTCTGATTTTCAGCATTTGTCATCAGTTGTCACACATTTTCCACAGCCAACATTTTTCTTTTTCATAAGCAGATGGTCTCCCTCCTCGGTGTTTACCCAGGTGATGATTTATCAGGAAAGATTATGGGAACGTTAGCTTTCCATTAGCTCCTGTCTCCAGGATACTGCTTCTCATCTCCCTAATCCCATATGCCAGGTTTACAAGCCAGGAAGAAGTTGTGGTGCTGACATGCAGGGAACTCTCTCATCAAAGGAGGGAGGAGATGGGGCTTAGTATCTCCTCTGCTCATGCCTCCTCCCTCCACCTCCCCATAGCACATGACTCGTGTGAAAGGAGACCTCAGTGGTATTCATAAGTGGCCACCTACCTGATTTATACTTTTGTTTTACCTGTAGAGAAGAACAATGTCCTCTAAGAGCCTTCACTAGGCTAAGCAGGCCAAGTTCTTTCAACCTGCTCGCACAAGAGCCTTTCCATTCCTCATCACCCTATTTGTTCTCCAAAGGGAGACTCATCAGTACCTGATACCATACTTTTAATACTGTCCTAACATGTTCAGGGTATAGGAAGGACCCATCTTATTCCATCAAAATATCGTCACAGCGAGGGTGCCTTTTTGTACTATCCCGCCCAAAGATAGACACCGAGCATGGCCAATAATGTATTTCACACAATGAAAAGAACTCCTTGACTTCAGTGGTCTTCAAATCAGGCTCATTGCCCAGTAAGTAATATTTTTAAAAGTGTAAGTTGTTTCAGTTGTTTAATATTTCCTATGACAAGGGTGACCCTGGATAAGCATTCAATATTTAAATAGCATGTGAACAATAAAAAACATCTTTCTTGTTTTCATAATCATGTACATATCAGCCACAGCCTAATTGCTAAGACAGAACAACACTCCTAATTATACCCATTGTGAATTTCTGCTTTTGGATGGAGTATGAAGTGGCTTTGTATGTTTATAAATTGCTGGATTCAGGTGACCTTCAAATTTCTGCAGGCTGATCTCACATTAGTCCTTTGAATGACCTGTGTCTTTAATTTGGCATGAAAATACTGCAAGCTACATAGTGAAACTAATGAGGCTGCCGCAACTGTGCAGGGCAATAATCAACAGCTACTTTATTGCTGGAGAGTGTATTAAGTCTATGCATGATGTGAACTGAGAAAAGCTTTTTGTTTCAGAAAACAATCTGATGTGTGTTCACACATTTTCTCAGAAAATAAATAACATTACAAGCAGACATGTTGAATGGAAAGGGGCAAGGATCATAAGTTATTTTGATCTAGACTTGACAAATCAAGAAAAAAAAATTCTGCACAATGAGTGCAAAGAGAAATTCAGAGCTGAAGTATAATCCACAGTAACAAGCAGCAACAGAAAACCAGCAACCAATCATCTGTGTGGTGGCTTTTCATTATTGGTAAGGTTGAGCTAGAGCCTTTCTCCCATGCTGCGATCCCATGCACTGGAAACAACTGTCTGTCCTGACGCACCCACAGACAGGCACAGGAAAAATGTGCTGCAGTGTGATGGAGAAGCCAGAGTACTGCTAGAGGACACAGATGCATCTTCAGGGTCGACCTGTGTATTGGGTGACGATATCCAGGTGTTGACAGCGGTGGCCTCTGTGAGACGAGGCCAGCAGCTTCCCCGGGCTGGACACAGCAGTTCCAGCTGGCTCCAGTGGGGAACCCATGCTGGAGCAGAGGAAAAGTGTGAGAACAAAGGAATGGCAGAGAGAAGCCGCTGTGTACTGAATACCCGCAGCCCCCACCCCTCCTGTGACACTCATGAGGGGAGAGGAGTGAAGAGAGTGTGGGAGTGGACTTGAGACTGGGAGAGGGAGGAGGAGAAGTGTTGGTTTAATGTTTGACTTTGTGTCTTACTACCTAAATCTACTTTAATTGGCAATAAATTAATTTTCCCCAATTTGAGTCAGTTTTGCCCACGACAATAATTATTAAGCAATCTCCCTGTCTTTATCTCAACCCATCAACTTTCTCATCCTATTTTCTCCCCCTTTCCTGAGGAGTGGGAGTGAGTGAGTGGTTGGCTGGGTGTTTTGTCTGTCAGCCCCAAGGCTGACACCACACTCCATCACCCAAGTACATCTTGCATCCAGACCTGCCTTTTTTGAGTAACCAGCGGTAGCGATCCGGACCGTTGTACACCCCGGGGTTTGTGATCCACATAACAGTTAATCTGAGTGGGTGCAGGCCTGTCCTGTGCTGTGCTGTCCTGCACCTATAGTGGTGCCTTCAGGCCTGTGCTGTGCCGCACAAATCCCTTGGCTACAGGATAAACTCAGAAGGCTGACTGTGATGGAGGAGCCTGTAGACAGTTCCCACTTGGCACCAGCGATGACACCAACTGCGAGTCCTTGGCTATATCTAAAAGTGAAGCAACACGTTCTCATGCAAACATGCTCTTGCTTGACAGTAAAAATGATGACTAGAGCTGTTTTCTACTAAGAAAATCCTATTAGAGCTCTAAATGCTGGCGAACCTCTCCACAGACGGGATCTGCACTGCGTGCCATGCCCTGATGAGAGGTCTGCCTGATGCTGCTCACGTTGGGATTCCCAGCATCTGAAGGTACGTAAGATTATCTATCCTTTTTTTCCATCTTGCGTTAGCTCTATTAAGTGGTATTTGAGAGAATATTGTTGTGGTGGGTTAGCCTTGGCTATCAGCTAGATGCTCACACAGCTGCTTACTCACTCTCTTCCTAGCAGGATGGGGCAGAAAATAGAAAGAACAGGAGCAAGAAAGTTCATGGGTTGAGGAAAGACAGGGAGATCACTTACCAATTACCGTCACAGGAAAAAAAGACTCAACTTGGGAAAATTAATTTATTGCCAGTTAAAATGAAAATGTAATTACTAATTCAAGTAGTGAGAAACAAAAACACAAATATTAAACCAACACCTTTCCTCCCCCTTTTTCCAGACCTAACTTCACTCCCGACTCCTCTCCCCACCCCAAGCAGCACCGGGAGGCTGGGGATGCCGCTGGAGATGGTCAGTATGCAGCGGTTTCCCTCTGCTGCTCCTCCCTCCTCACACTTTCCCTCTGCTCTCCATGGTCTCTTCCACAGGCTGCAGGGAATCTCTGCTCCGGTGCCTAGAGCACCTCCTCCCCTCCTCCCCCTTTGACCTTGGTGTTCCCTCTGCTGTTTCACACTCTTTTTTCTCCCTCCTCTGCCTGTCCAGCATTTTCCCCCCTCTCTTAAATCTGTTTCCCTGAGGCACCACCACCATTGTGGCCGAGGAGCTCAGCGGTGCCCTGCGTTGGGTCAGTCGGGGCCGGCTGGAACCGGCTGTGTCCGGTACGGGGCAGCCCCGGCCTCTCCTCACAGAGGCCGCCCTGCAGCCCCCGCTGCCAGCACCTGGGCACCGACACACAACTCAGCCTTAGAGAGTCTGAGTGCCTTTCTCACAAGCATCATGCATCATAACGAACACTTGTACCCATGCGTTACACCCCCACACCTGTATGTACCTCATTAGATGCTTCTATTTTCCACACTGTCTTTTGGACCAGCATATGAAGCCTCATGTGAAGCGTTGGGCCTCTTGGGGAAGAAAGAGAGGGGTTAGGATCTACTTACAATGATAAAGATGCATTCATTTTATTTGTACAGAATTTAAAAGGAAATTTCTGTCAGTCATAACAACATTTCACCTATCAAACTGTTTGGTAACTACTACTAGTTGATACCAGCAGACTTTAAACATAACCTTATGTAAATATGCTCTAGTTATTGTAGCTTTAGCTATCGTGCAGAGCGTTCACGAGGTCAAGGATGGAATTCTGTAACAGGAACTTAGAATAACAACCACAAGGACTTGAGCAATTAAGGATGTATAGAATGCTTACAAAGCCTTTGGAAAAATAACATCCGTAGTGGCATCCTAAAGTTAACTATGCCTTGGAATGAGTAGGGGCCACCTACCCAAACGACCACCAATGACCACTCGGGACCCCCATGCATGCTTAGTATAGTTTTGCAATGTTAGCAATATGTAAATGTAGTAGATAAGAAGGGTCAACGTGATGTATATGCCATACTAATGAATTATGCAAACTTGAGCGTATAAATATGCGAAGTTTTCTGTTTAACCTTACACTCGATTTGGGGAACTTCCCCTGAGTGTCCGATTCTGCGCACTATCAAATAAAGCAATGTCTCCTTCCTAAACATAGTCTTTTCTCTGTGTTTCAGGAGTTAGAGTAAAACGATAACATAATAAGCAAAGAAAAGTTTGCATTGACTCGTGTTGCTATTATGTGGATTATTTACACTATTCAACAGTTGTGTATCAACAAAGATGTAATTATGGCTCAGAATTGACTACTCATCTACACATCTGCCTCAGCTCTACTCTAAAGGCAACATGGACTTGCAACCCTTTGAATGGCTCAGGACGCTGTTCTCTCTCTACACTGTACAATACAATATGAAATTAAAACACAACTGAAGCAGAGATATATTAATAACTAATTACTTGATTCAGGCACCAAACAAAATTAGTCAATAAAACCAGAAAAAGTACATTCACTTTGATATAAAATTAAATTCTTTTACTTTTTCAGGAAAAATTAAACACTAAAAATGTCACGTTAAATATGTGCTTATCTTTATGAATATTTTATTCTCATTTATTACAAACTCAGATGAATTTCATAATAAAGCATTGTTCAAAACTGAAAATTGTTTAGCTGGCAGTTCCCAGTGAGCTAAGTGGGAAGTCAGATGCCTCCTCCTGAATTAATATTTTTATGGCTAATCAAAAAACATCTATATACACACAGAGGAACCAGTCAAGATGCTAAGAATGGTGTTAATATAAACATATTAGGCTTTTCTTTCTTCATGATGGTAAGCCCAAAGAGGTAAAAAGAGTGGCTCCAGTGCCTTCATTTGCTGGTATTTTACCAAAATAGTTTTGTTCGGTAATATTATAGTTAGCATATTATATCTGGCAGCTAGAAATATACTTTGATTCATTACTGTTATTTGACTCATCAGTCAAAACTGTCAAGATGCATCTTTCTTCTTTCACAGGGCAGGAAAATGAAATGCTAGAAGTCTAAGTTCTTGTTATAAAAGTGTTGGTATATGAATTACCTTAGTGTTATATGCTAGCAGTTGAGGTAATGCATCTGGTAATGTTCAGATACATGAAATTATCCACATGGATTATCATAGGGCTGAATAAGTTGTTGGATCCTTACTGTCCACAGAAGCTGTTAACTGACCATTTCATTCACTGGAACGTCTAGGTGCTATTCTACAAACATTGTTTTTCCCCTGTCCTACTCCCTTTTTCCAACACTTTTTTCATGTCCATGCAAGCAACGTGCAATAAGCAAACGTTGAAGGCAGGAAGCAACTAATTAGGAACATGTAAGGCACAGCTTCATCAGCTTTAGCGGCTGCACCCAGAAAAGTCCAGTAATTCAATTCACACACTAATACACTCATATACTCTCATTGAATTCACACACTGATACACTCATATACTCTCATGCAGTCCTTCTTAAAAAGGGTGGTGACATTCCTGGCCCCAGAGTTTCCCACTTGTATGGCATAGAACATCTTTCATTTCTTCTAAAGCACCATGTCAAACAATGGTGTTCCCAAGCACTTAATGGAAGGGGCAGGCCAGGATATAGGTGAATGACAGGGGGTTGTATCAGCTCAAACCTCCAAGTTATTTATTGTTCAGCATTTCAACCTTCTTCATTGTTCTGAGTAGGTTCAGGCTCCAAGGGAACTTTTTGCAAAGTCCTATGTGCTCATTTGAATTCGCCTTTCAGACCCAAGCTTCAAATTAAAATTAATGGTGCCAAAAGAGTATAAATGCCCTATGCTTTTCATGCTTCCCCTCACTGATCATCATTCACCATATACTGAGTGTGCTTTGCTATTCTTTTAAGCTTAGTGGCCCCTGTAAATATATCTCCCTTTATGAGATCTGAGGTGCAAGGTTGTTCAACTACTTAGTTATCTCCAAAGTTAGTAATAAATAAATGACATACAGTACAGCTCGATGTATACAGTGTTTGAGAATTACTCCACTACCTAAAAACAATACACACAGACCCAGCATCCCAAACACGCTTGCCTTCCGCTTCAGTATGGCTGTGTTCTATTGCTATTGCAGTTAAATGCAATATCATGCAATTAAATTAGATTTGTAGTTTTGCTCCCTGATCCCAAAATTATATTGACCTAATTTTTTGTTTGGTGGTGGGGGTTTTTTTCAGACTTTGCTTTTTTAGAGAGGCGATGAGAGGCTATATTTACTCATACACATTAACCATAGCATTTACAAAGAACAATGAATAATTTCTTCCAAAGATTTTTTAACTCTGACAGAGATGCTGAAGTTTGTCACTTTCCCCCAAGTAACATATTCTCTTTCTCTTGTGGGACTGCTACCTATATTGCTATTCAGGACTGGAAAAGAGCAGCCTTTCGTCAGTCTCTCCTTCTGAACATGTGGTAGAGAGCTGTGTAGAATTATGCATAAAAAGCAGTAAACTTCTTCATATGCAGATTGGTGTACATTATCAGTTTTTAAGTCTCTTCCACCTACACCAGAACAATACAGAGGAGCTTTGAGAATCCCAATTTTGCCCTGAAAATGCAAGTTTCCTTATTTATCACCACTTCACACCATTAGTGTCTATCCACATGCCATATTAAAAACCTGTTACAGAGATACTTAGTTTTTTTTTAAAAAAAAACCTAATAAAGAAATA
This sequence comes from Pygoscelis adeliae, assembly GCF_000699105.1. Lineage (NCBI taxonomy): Eukaryota > Metazoa > Chordata > Aves > Sphenisciformes > Spheniscidae > Pygoscelis > Pygoscelis adeliae. The sequence continues at coordinate 3,617,965 of NW_008825557.1, forward strand.
AAACTAGCTATAAAATCATTTGATGGAAATTCTACAGTATACAACAAGAAAAAAAAAACATTATGTTTCACAGATTTTTTTAAAAATTATTGAATTACTCCTTCTACAACATCTAAAATGTAAATTAACAGTCACAGCAGTTTGCACTTGAGCCATGACTGTCAAAGAGCAGCACGTCTAACACAGAAAATGTGCCAGAGGAGTAGCTGAAGAGGACTGGGAAACTGAATTAGTTGTGTGTCAATGGTAATTATTAAGCCACGATGGTGTGCAGTATTTAGGCTATTTAAACAAGAGAAACGATAGCTATTACAAGCAGAAGGGTTAACATGCAAAAACAAATGAGCACAATGGAGCACACACGTGCTGCGCACCACCTGTAACTGGTGGTTCACACTTCCCATGTGAACAGCTCTTGCATGTGTTGATAAGATTAACGTCTGAAGCACAGCAAGAGCATTCATTCAAAATTAATGTGAATTTGAATGTGATGGGATTCTTAGGCCTTTCTTATTTATTTTCATCAAGCATTTGGGTGACATAAATGATCACAGCAAATCTGTTTTAACTGAAATGTTCAAATATTCACTGAAGGGGTATGCAAATTGTATGTCCAGTCACATATTTCACAAGGTACTGTCCCTTTTAGTCATGTAAGTGATACAATGTGGCTATACTGAAATGAGCCAAACTTACAACTTCAGACACAACAGGGTTTTTTTGTGACCTAACTGCATTCCACCACTGATTGTCTGAAAAAGATTGAATCATTACAAACAAAAAAAATCTTTTTCCATTTTTTGACACATCTATACTAAGCAGTAGAATTATTTTTTGTTTTAACATCTCGCTTACATACAATCTTAAAGTATTTACATTTTCCTTTGGGTGCTAGATGAATCTGCTGGTACTGAATCACTGAGTAATTTGTAATTACAGTAGCCCACTGGTAGTTCAGAATGCGAACAATTTAACTACCCTGACCTTTCTGGTGACAATTAGAGTGCACGTGTTATACAGTCAATTTTTTAAAGGATATCTGAGAAGTAATACAAAAGTAAAAACATAAAACAGTAGTAAAACAAGTTTCCAAGAAAGCTTGTAGTTTGCAGGAAGTCTGTTAGTTGCTTAGTGTAACACAGAGTGCTGGGGAAGAAATTAATCAGCCAAACAGCTTGGCTGTACAGATTTATAGGCTACTTCTGAGTAATATGCGGTTTGTTCACGTTCTCTTTGCCACCCATTATCTAACAGTGCTAAGTCTTCCTAATTAAAGAGATGAGCCTTTAACTGTGAAATCTATATTCTATTATTTTCTCTATTTATTGCCAACGTGTCTTTTTTAAACATGACTCTTGAGTTTCACTCCAGGTTGATTATTAGTTTTATCAAGGGAACTCTTGCAAAGCTTCTCTCCAAGAAGGAAACTTGTAAGATAAAATTAAATTACCTCTTTGGAGGAGGATAAATAGGCTTTTTAACATAAAAGTAGATTGATATAACACAGTAACACAAATATTAATGTAAATGTAAACCATAGTAAAATTTTGTCTACATTCTGATTTGACCTTTTTTCATGTGTGTTTTCAGGACATAGACATTTCTGATCAAACGTGTTTTCAAATACTTATGGTTAAACTTCTGATTTCAAGTTTTATGAGAGCTCTATACCGACATCATGGTACAATTGCCTTGAACACACTGATGCTAAAAGTGTCCCTTCAGGTCACTAACTCACATTCAAGAAAATACAGACTAATCACCATACCAGAAGGCACAAAATCTCCCAGAACTCCTAGAAGTGTGCTTCCTTCGATATTATTATTCTGCATCTGAAATAGTGCGGCCAGCAGGAGTAGGGAAGTGATCGTGCCCCTGTACTCGGCACTGGTGAGGCCGCACCTCAAATACCAAAATGTTCAGTTTCGGGCCCCTCACTACAAGAAGGACATTGAGATGTTGGAGCATGTCCAGAGAAGGGCAACGAGGCTGGTGAAGGGTCTGGAGAACAAGTCTTATGTGATTCTATGATTCTATGATTCTA
>NW_008825557.1:3620316-3625184 GCF_000699105.1 Pygoscelis adeliae
TTGGACTCGATGATCTTGGAGGTCTCTTCCAACCTTAATGGTTCTATGATTCTGTGATTCTATTAAAGAAATGAAGCTTTGATTACCCTACAAGTGAAGCTAATTCTAACGAAGAACTAGCTGTTGTCCAGCCTTTCTCTAAGCCAGGTCTCTTTTTGAGAGCACTGGGAGTTGCCAGTGTGACGGAACACTCCTGTGCTGAATGCAAGCAGGAAATTTGCAGGTTCTTCACTTTCTCTTGCACTGTGCAGATAAGCAGCAACTTACAGTTTTAGTTAGGAGTTTAATTAGAATTGAGACTCACTGCCATCACAGAGATGCAAGGGGTGTTCTGCCACCACCACCACTTCTCTCATTTATCAGGGATCCATAGCATAGTAGGTGAGCAAGAGTAACGTATGTAATCCTTTTTCATTGGAAAGGTGAAGGTAAAGCTCAGGCAATACAGTGACAGTGTTTGTCATGGCTGGAAGTCAGAGCTATGGGAAAAGTAAATGTTAACTGACTTGACAATTTGTCTGCTCAGTTCACTCATGAAGTTAACACAGTACGTTTCAACAGCACTTACCAGTCAATCAGCCAGATAGGCCATAAAAGGCACATCTCTTCCCTCCTGTTTGCACCAGTTATTTGCTAAAATAATACTAAGTAGTAAGATAAGGCAAAAATAGCCTTTGCAAGTAACCTCCACTAGGCATTTTTGAATGAAAATCCTTGATATTTTTAATTTAGAGTATGTGGTAAGATCACTAGAAATAGATTGGAACTCCACAGCCACAAGCTTGGAGGCTGAGTAAGTTTCTTAAAGGAAATTCTTCTACTAGCTACAAGGGAGGAAGGGAAAATGTTCTCACTTACTAAAATCTGTGCATTAACCTTTCTCATCTGTGTATTTAGCTAGATCTTATAATAAGGGTAGCTATATATACTAACAGGGGCTGCAGTGAAGGCATATGGCACCTTTTTATTTAGGCAAGACAGAGAATGAAAAAATTAATGCAATTCCTATTGAATTCGGTGTTTGTATGACTGAATTGATGAAACAAAGGTACAGTAACCTTGTTTTCTTTATTTAGGAAGGTATGGTCCTTGGTCACTTTTTTTTTCCCTTGGGGAATGAGCTAGCTTTTGTTCATGGCGTCACATTAAATCTCTTTCTTGCAGCAGGTCTTGGCTTCTTCCTTTCTTTTATGAGAAAATGTTCAGAAATAGTCTCCTCCTTGTGAAAAAAAGTGGTTGGGTTTTTTGGGTTGTCGTGGTTTAACCCTAGCTGGCAACTAAGCACCACACAGACGCTCGCTCACTCCACCCCAGTGGGATCGGGGAGAGAATCAGAAGAGTAAAAGTGAGAAAACTTGTGGGTTGAGATAAAGACAGTTTAATAGGCAAAGCAAAAGCCACGCATGCAAACAAAGAATTCATTCACTCCTTCCCATGGGCAGGCAGGTGTTCAGCCATCTCCAGGAAAGCAGGGCTCCATCACGCGTAACGGTTACTTGGGAAGACAAACGCCACCACTCCAAACGTCCCCCCCCTCCCTCCTCCTCCCCCAACCTTAAAAGCCGAACAAGAACGTCATATGGTGTGGAATATCCCTTTGGTTGTTGGGATCAGCTGTCCCAGCCGTGTCCCCTCCCAGCTTCTTGTGCACCCCCAGCCTACTCGCTGGTGGGGTGGTGTGAGGAGCAGAAAAGGCCTTGACTGTGTGTAAGCACTGCTCAGCAGTAAAGAAAACATCCCTGTGTTATCAACACTGTTTCCAGCACAAATCCCAAACATAGCCCCATACTAGCTACTATGAAGAAAATTAACTCTACCCCAGCCAAAACCAGCACATAGATGAAATTCTCTTTCTTGTGCTCCACCTGCTCCATCCTTTAGACTCACAGGTTTTTCACTTCTTAAAAAGGCTACTAGGCCTGTTTTGTTCTCTGCACCATTTCCTTTCTGAAGAGCACCATTTAGCCAGATGCCACTTCTTTTCGGTTCCTAGTCTTCTGACTAGTTTTCCTCTTATGTTATCCCACCCTGAATCTTAGAAGAGCTTAATGTGCTGTTCTGACTGAGGGGCTAATGACAGAGGTTTCCAGACTCAGAGCTGTTAGCCTACGCTTTTGTATACTCTTCTGCACTGCTCTGTGCAGTGCAGTGCTGACCCCATCTCAAAAATTCTGTAGACTTCAACAGAAGTCTTTATTACAAAAAGATCAGACACATTAAGTTTCTTTTTATTTTCCTGCTCTTATTTTTTTTCTCTTTTTATCAAAAATTTACGTTATGTTCCTGAATGAATTGGTAGAGAAAGTTCTGCTTCTTGCTTTTTTTATGGCACTGTAACTCCACCAGGATTTATCTTTTGCTTATGAGCATCCCCTACTGTCCCTCTTAGAATGAGCTGCTTGCCTAGATAGGAGTCTACATACAACAATAATACTAATTAATACTAATTCAGTAATATACATACATACCATAACAACAACAATGTAACATAATCTATATAATAATAAATCCATTGTCCCCAAATCTATGATGATGGACCCAAATGTCAAAACTGTGAGAGCCAAACTTTTCAAAAGGAAATGAGAAAATATTCAGCAAATGTGACCAAGGCATTTTATATTTATCAGAAGTTCCATTCAGAAGCACTGGGAGTAAATCTTTCTGTAAGGAATCAATAAATAATAATAGCTGTGCCTCACAGGTTTATACTTTTACACTAGTTGCTGTGAGATTCTTTAAATAGCCTTAGTTGTATTTCTTCTATTAGTAGTACCTCACTCCACAGATGGCTAAGATACAGCAAATCAAAACAAACTGCCTTCTTCTGGTGCTTTTGCTCTGTCAGCTGCCTACTTTGCAACACTTGCATATATATGCCAAATGACTAACACATATGAGATATGCCAGTACAATACACTGAGATCTGCAATAAAATTTTCTTAATGGTACTAAAACCTGTACTCACAGTCTGAAAACAGATTTCATTAGGCAGCAGGGCCTATACATTCTTCACTTCAGGTTTGGATTTATAATCCTGAAGGTCCCTGAAAACTTCCAGTAGACTGGTATAATAGACATAGAATAATAACTAGAGTTGGACCCTGTAGAATTTTAACAAGTCATTTCAATACTGACCAAGCAAGAATACCTAGAAACTTATTTCAGTTTCAGTTATGCCCTCACTACCACAGCAAAATTAACTTTAAATCCACAGGAATCAGCAAATACTCTTTAAACTTGTTTTTCACTTGTAAGGTGAAAATAGCTAGACTAAGATTGACTATTCTGTAGTTGTGTTATAGATGTACATCACTTGAGTACTAAGATGCAGGTCGATGATTTAAAGAGAGTGATTGATTCCAGTGCAGTGAATGGATTTATTAGAGCACAGCATAAATGGCCGGGTGACTCATTTTCACAATTCTTCTTGACCTGTCAAGTTGTTGTCTTCACAAAGATCAAATGTTCATTGTTTCTCATATAATTCAACATTGCCTCCATGATGTATGCTTCAGCCTAGATATTATCATGTCATCTTTTGTATCTCAGAGGCCTGATGGGCATAACAACAATGAAAATTTTAGGACTAAACTGCTTATGTTGACATCAGTCAAAATTGAAATGCATTGCCATGCCTCTGACCAAGTCACCAAAAGACAACTATGAAGATCAAGGTTTCTCACATTACAGTTGAATGAGAATATGTAAAGAATTCTTCCTTTCATGAAATCTGTTAAATTGATCAAGGCAAAGTTTAGCTTGGATTTAGCCAAAGAAATGTGCAAAACACTTTGTCACAAAACAGAGTTGTTGTTAGCATTACTTTTTCACTGTTGCTATTATTATACCATATATACTTACATAGTATAATGCCAGTTTAAGCCATTAAGTTTTCCCCTTTTATTTTCTCTTTAGAATTTCTGTTATATACATCATAGGGAAAAAAAAAAATCAGGATCAAAGCAGCTGAAATGATTTGAACTGTTTGTACCTCCAGATAATTGACAACCCCTTTCTGATGTGTGATCGAGGGATGGACTTGACCATGGGCACTATTGCGCAGGTTATCCATGGATGTGAAACATGCACTGCAATCAAGCAAGCCAAGCAGTTAAAGCCCCGCTGGTATGGAGGACAATGGCTGAAATATAAATATGGAGAGGCCTGGCAGATCGATTATATCACACTCTCACAAACCCACCAAGGCAAGCGCCACGTGCTTACAATGGTGGAAGCAACCACCGGATGGCTGGAAACATATCCCGTGCCCCATGCCACCTCTCGGAACACTGTCCTGGGCCTTGAAAAGCAAGTCTTATGGTGACATGGCACCCCAGAAAGAATTGAGTCAGACGACGGGACTCTTTTCCGAAACAACCTCATAGACACCTGGGCCAAAGAGCACGGCATTGAGTGGGTGTATCACATCCCCTATCATGCACCAGCCTCTGGGAAAATTGAACAATACAATGGACTGTTACAGACTACGCTGAGAGCAATGGGTGGTGGGACATTCAAACATTGGGACACATGTTTAGCAAAGGCCACCTGGTTAGCCAACACTAGGGGATCTGCCAATCGAGCTGGCCCTGCCCACTCAAAACATTCCTGTACTGTAGAAGGGGATAAAGTCCCTGTAGTGCACATTAAAAATAAGCTGGGCAAGACAGTCTGGGTTATTCCTGCCTCGGGCAAAGGCAAACCCATCCGTGGGATTGGTTTTGCTCAAGGACCTGGGTGCACTTGGTGGGTGATGCAGGAGGATGGGGAAGTCCGATATGTACCTCAAGGGGATTTGATTTTGGGTAAGAATAGCCAATGATCTGAATTATATGATGTTAATTGCTACATAATATTATATGCCATAT
>NW_008825557.1:3625430-3686105 GCF_000699105.1 Pygoscelis adeliae
TGGGAGGGGGCACAGCCAGGCCAGCTGACCCAAACTGGCCAAAGGGATATTCCATACCATGTGATGTCATGCTCAGTATATAAACGGGGGGCAGTTGGCTGGGGAGGGGGGTGACCGCTGCTCGGGAACTAGCTGGGCATCGGTCAGCAGGTGGTGAGCAATTGCCTTGTGCATCACTTATTTTGTATATTCTATTATTATTTATTATTATTATTATTATTCCTTCCTTTTCTGTCCTATTAAACTGTCTTTATCTAAACCCACGAATTTTATGTTTTTTTCCCAATTCTCTCCCCCATCCCACTGGCAGGGGGAGTGAGCAAATGTCTGTGCGGTGTTTAGCTGCCTGCTGTGTTAAACCACAACATGTATTTAAAAGTAACGCACTGGCATCAGATATCCCAAAACATAATATTGAGGTTATGAAGGTTTGAGTTAGGATACTAAGCTGTAAGCTCACTTGATTTCCTCTAATGCTTTGTTGTATAACATAAAAATATTTTCATTCACACAGTGTCAAGCCCTGTGTTCATGTGCCCTAGTTTAGGCATTTTAAAGCTTTATGTCTGAGTCATCTTGGAAACTCCATAATGAAGAGAAATCAGCATTTTCAGAAGGTGATGCATGTGCCCTGTCTTAGACAACTATCTTAGGAAAGCCAACATACCCTCACAAGCTGCTCATTTCTCTTGACTGATTAACATATGGCTCTGGCTGTCTTAGACATGAAAGTCTAACTCTTGTAAGTCTAAAATTAGGTGGAAACTAATATCTGCCCATTCTTTTCTCAGTATGATAAATTATCCTCTCTGTGTACCTCTCTGAAACATCTAAAATGTTTGGTAACATATCTGCTAAAATGGATTTAAACATGGTTAGATCAAAAATAATCAAGAAAAAAGATGTGCCTGCAACATTCAAGTACTATCCCTTCCAGTAGTTTTTGAAATTCTGAAATCTGCCTTTAGATAGACTGAGATGGAAAGGGTAAGATGGGCATTTGGTAGGACTAAACAAATCCTTTACATATTGCACATTGTGTTATGGGATTTCAACTATTCTGTAAAATCATAGAAACATTAGCTGGAAATTATCTCTGAAGATGGCCTTCTTTGGACCATAATCAAGCAAAAGTTCACCTGCTTCTCCTGCTTGGAGCAGGACTATTGACAGAACTAGATTGGTTCAGTCATGGCTTTGTGTAGTGAAGTCTTGAAAGCCCCAAGGATGGAGACTCCCAGCTTCTCTCAAAGACCTTTTCCAAAGCTGAAGTACCCTCATAGTGAAGATTTTTTTCCTAATCTGCATCCTGAACCTCCCAAGCTACTACTTGTGGCTGCTGCACTATCTACCACCACCACTAAGAAGAGTTTGAGTCCACCATTCTTGTAACTCCCCTTCAGTTAGCTGCAGACTGCAATCAGAAAGTCAAGCCAGTGTCAATGTACATCCAGCTTATGTGCTTTCTATATACTAATCAAATGGAGGACATTTCTGCTTTCCTGTGTCTAAAAAAGAAAAAAAAGATAAATTTGTTTTTTAAAATCATATCCCTTTTGAGTAACTAACTTTTCTAAAGAAACTGTGATCTCTGCATGGCATTCCGCAAGCACAGAATACATGAACTGTTGTGCGCTGTTTGAGAAAATACAGCTGTGATGTCGCAGCTAAAAAAGATGTTTATTTTTCACTGAGCACACCACTGCATCAACTGATTCTCATTGTGACAGGTATTGCAACTGTGTAATATTATATACACCACTGGCACGAGCTCATGTGAGTTCCTATCAAACCAAGATAAAGAGGAATAGTGTGTATGGTCTAGAAAACAAAAACTAAGTGAGCTGTTTCACCAGTCTGGGAATAGGAACAAAATTTACAGCTAAGTCCTTTTGACTATGATTATTTATAGTTGGTAATAAAATAGGCCATAGACTATTGGCTGGCCCCGAGGGCAAATAGCATACCACGGCTCATACCCTCATGGCTCTACTCTCTCCCCCCATCAAAACAACGTGGCCTCATCTTTACTGACTTTGGGAATGCTCCCTGGTAAGTCTTTCCTACAGATTCAAAAATTAGCAAAATTCAAAGGTGAGTCTGTGATATCTTTGTGTCAGCACCTCATCTGCCACTTGAATGCAAAAGACATAAACAACATAGAAAGAAGCAGGTCTACTGTCAAAGCCAACTGCAGGTGCTTCCGCTGAGGAAAAAGAAAATACACCCATGCCTTTCTCCACTGAACTCCCTGGCTGTCCCGGCAAGCTATGTGAAAGGAAGAGAACCTTTAGTCATTTTAGACTGCTACTTCAGCTTGCCAAGCAAAACCTGGTTTTGGAAAGCCGGAGTTAGCAATTAATGCTATCATGGCATGTTGTATTACATTTCTTTATTAAGAATATGTCTTGGAGGTTGCAAAACAGGGATAAAATGAGATTTCCAAGATCCTAGGTAATCCAGACTTTGACAAACAAATGTGGATTCTCTAGTCATATAAGTTAATTGGTCACCTGAATTAACTTGAGTTGAAAAATTGGAGGGGTTTGACTATTAAAGGAGTGAGATTCTGGTAAAGACTTTCAAGCAAGGAAGCAGGGAGCTGTTGTAGGAACCTGATACCTTTTCAGATGGGATTATATGACGATGCTGCCTCCTGTAACAAGGCATTGGGAGTTCAGGATCAGAGGTCTCTCCTAGACCCATGTTCTTTTTTCCTGCTTTTAAAAATGCTCTTCTATTTCACCGTAGGAAAAAATGCTCAGTCTCCCCCTGCAGCATGAATACTGCCTTAAATAGTAGGAACAGTATTTTGTCTTTGACTCATCTTTCAGTATTATCCAGCCATTTATGTTTTGAATTACATGTGAACAGTCTACCTCAAAAAGAGTGCCACTATTTTATTTCTAAGGGTTATATTATACATAATGAGGTAAACACTATAGCTCTTATCATAAAATGGTAATACTTTGCATTAAGAGAAATAAATTTCCTTTTATTGATGACTGCCTTTTTTCCTGAAATGATTTGCACACGATGATTTCTTTTAAGGAGAGGAAGATGTAGTTAGCTAATGTAAGGTAACGCAGCTGGATAAAAAAAATACACACAATAGTAGACAAAACGTCATTGTCACAGTGTGACTCATTCTACGCTGTATTTCCTTCTAGCAATTTTCTAATTCATGTCTGGAGTTTTAAAATCATTTTTTGTTCTGAAACTGCATAGCAGTGATGGACTCAGGACAGATTACCAAGGCAAACACTATGGCGCTGTGAACACTTCAAGCTTGTATAAACTTGTATAGTCTCTAACCTTACCTTCACTCTTCATTCCTCAGCAGTCCCTTGCTTCCTCTCCCTTAAGCCAGCAAAAGCACTTACGGAGCCATGCAACAAACTCGGCTGAGTTAAATTAACCTTTTTTTCCCCCTTTTTTGCTGGCTTAGTTTTAACTTAAATCTGTTCCTGGCCTGGTTCACTGTCCAGCTACATGGAAACCAATCTTATCACTAATGACTGGAGAAAAAAGAAGGAATGAGCACCCACATTTAAGCGGAGGGCTAGTCCACTTCTTTCAGTGTCTGGATTAAAGACCTCAATGAATCACAATGTAAATGTTACAGAGGACATGTCTGTAAAAACATGCCACTGGAAATAAATAATATCTCATGTGAAACTCAATATTCTGCATCACAGAATCATTAAATTAATAATTAAATTCATCATTAAAAATAATTAAATGGCATTATGCCCTCAAAACTCAAGAAATGCTCATATGACATTCAACTATTTGTCCAGAACATATTTCTCACAAATTATATTGATGTATTTCCCTGTGCAATGCAATTAATCTCCAAACTCACAGATTTCTGTGTGCTGCCCAAAGAGTGTGTGACTACTTGGTGAATGTCAGAGAAGAGAATATTGTCTTCAGAGTGTGGTAGACTGTATCTACTCTGACACAATTTGCAGGTTTAAAGTTCAGCAGAAAGCTCTGCACTGGTGTCCATACCTTACCTTTTGTTGTATTTCCCATTATTTTGTTTTAAATTTTATTTAATTGTGTATTCACATTAGGAAGCTTATTAAATTTTTTGGGGGGGTGTTTCCTGATTCTGTGGTCCATTCACATGTCGGGTCATTCCTCAGAGCTAATACTAATTGTGGATTTAGTTGACATGTATAGTGAAAATGTCAATGGCAGGGTATTTTTAACACATAATGGCAGCTACAGATTTAGTCCCCTTCAATATTAATTCCTGACAATTATTGTCCCATTTAATTTAGGAGAGAATTTTAAATAGAGAAGTTATCATCTGATGACTAAATGTTCCTTTTTATCTCATTTGTATCAATTGTCAGTGCACAGAGGCACAACCACGATCAATTCAAACGCATGAATAGTTGTGCCACCTATGAAAATATGTGAAAACTGTCTGAACAGAATAAAGCACTGATGAAATGCCTGTTCTTTTGTTTTAATTTTTACTGATGTCCACTGCTAAGGCAGCTTATAGAATTTGCAATTTGCAGGACTGTGCAATGCCAGACTGTAGAATAATTCAGAAGTTCTGATCGATTAGGAAAACCCTTCTGTAGTAGCTTGGCATGGCAACCTTTTAAATTTTAGATCCGAGTCACATATTTCACTGAACCATTCTAAGGGGTGAAGATTAGAATTTTAATTTTGATTAATACGGAGGAGGGTAGAAAAAGAAACATAAGCCAGTATAACAATAAAATCTTTTATTTACAATCCTGATACCATGGTCTAATCTCACAATAATTATTTTAAAGAAATTAATTATCTTTTTTCATTAGGTGCTGATTTTTTTTTTTTTTTTGTGCTTACACTGCAAGAGGTGCATTGCCTCCATTCAAGTTTTCTATTTTCCAGGTAAGCTAGAGGCAAACTCCTGGACTCCAGTAAACAGTGAGTGGACAGGACACATGCCAAGGCACTTGCAGGTCTATCAGCACACAGCTCACACCACCTGTGCTGTCAGTGCCCTGGAGCACCCACCAGCTGCCCAGCCACAGCTGCCCTCCTCCCCAGGAGGCTTCTCCTCTCTTGCACTTGTGGAGATGGGCAGTTTTTATCCTACAAGAGCTCAGAGACTGAAGCAAAGATTTTTACTGAATCAATTTGTCAGACCCTGTGCTCTTACACAAAGCACCCTGCTTGAGACAAGTTGTCTTTTACTTGGCTGAGATGAGATGTTTCCAGAACCAAGGTCTACTTCAACGGAAACCTTGAAAATGCCCAATCTTACGTCCTCACTCTAACGCTGTTGATTTTTTTGCCTTAGAAAGCTGTCAGCCTTTTATCTTTTTATCCTTGTTTTGCCGAAAGATTCATTTATGCTTGCAAAGTACCCCAAGTAAGCTTGGGAACCGCCACCACAACATAAATAACGGGCCAAATTAAGGAAAGTGCCCCCTTAGAAAGGCATTCGTATGCATCCTTGATTTTAGGTATATGCCTCAGTATCATGGATATCAAAGCAAAATTTAAAGCTAAGCATGTGAGAAAGTGTTAGGGGTGAACACAAAGGTGTGCTTAAAGGCATTTCTACAATTAGATTCATATTATTAATGTCTGCAAAAATAATATTATTAATGTCTAAATATACACTTCTACAACTGAATAAAATGGGGTTGTGATATTGCCTGAAGCATTGATCCATGCAGCCCATGTCACACATACTGGTTTTTTGTTCACGTTCTTGCTGGCATGTTTTCACCCAGTGCCAGCTAGACTTCAATGCCCGGACATGCAGTGAGCAATTGCACAAGTGAGGGTATTTCCACAAGGTGGTGAGGAGGAGATCGCACCAGGTCTGGCCCCCTCATCTCTTGCATTTCTCAGCACTGCCCCAGCAGGCTTTTTCACTCTGAAGCATGACAACATGTCCTCTTGCAAACCCCAAAGTCATGAAGACATACCCTCATCCATACACTGCTGATATCCCTCTTTCATGGTTTCTCATGTAGCCCAAGGATCATTTCAGACTCTCTGATCTGAAAAACCAGACAGATGAATACTTATATTTTAGGACCAAGAAGGACCCAGAGAAAAGTTCTGTGAAGTGAGTACATATACAGGCAGTCGACTACTTTTCTCAGGGCAATGTACCCTTGCCATGAAGAGGGTTAATTGTATCCTGGGTTGCATTAGGAGGATTGTTACCAGCAGGGTCAAGAAAGGTGATTCTTCCCCTCTACTCAGCACTGGTGAGGCCACACCTGGAGTACTGTGTCTAGTTCTGGGCTCCCCAGTACAAGAGGGATGTGGAGCTACTGCAGAAAGTCCAGCAGAAGGCTGCTAAGATGACTAAGGGACTGGAGCATCTCCTCTCTGAGATTAGAGAGCTGGGACTGTTGAGCCTGGAGAAGAGAAGGTACAGGGGGGATCTCGTCAATGTGTACAAACGTCTGAAGGGAGGGTGAAAAGAGGATGGATGGAGCCAGGTTCTTTTCAGTGGAGCCCAGTGACAGGACAAGAGGCAATGGGCACAAACTGAAACATAGGAGGATCCATCTAAACATCAGGAAACACTTTTTTACTGTGAGGGTCACAAAGCACTGAACAGGTTGCCCAGGGAGGTCGTGGAGTCTCCCTCCTTGGAGATATTCAAAAGCTGTCTAGACAGAGTCCCGGGCAACTGGCTCTAGGCGACCCTGCTCAAGCAGAGCACTTGGACCAGAAGACCTCTAGAGGTTCCTTCCAACCTCAGCCATTCTGTGAGACTGACCTTTTTCCTTCATATATGCAACAGTGTGAGTGTTTAATAGGTTTTCCTTTGTGGAGATGCTGCCATTTTTTAAGAATTATTCTCTTCAAATAGTCAATAATGTGGTCAAAACCAAAAACTACAAAACAAAAAGGTCAGTTGTGATTATTTGCAAATATATATATATTTGCATTTCTATCAGGCACTTTCTATCAGGGGCAGAGTCTTACTTCACGGTTAACAGGTCTTTATAACCAGATCTTTATGACCCTTGGTAAAATCATTCTAAGTACTATTTCCCTCATGTCCTAAACATGTCAGTGGCCAAACTGACACCAAGCATGAATCCAGAATGCACTGGAACAGGATGCATAAACAGGAAAGGGAAGCACACACCAGAGCAGGCAATATAATATCCCCATCACCAAAAAGCTACAGACCCATTACTACTTTCTAGTGAAAAATATTATTGAATCAGAATCTAATTTTGTACTAAAAAGAAGCTTTGATAAGGCATATGGACAACCTTCTTTCTGAACATTGCTACAATTCTACGTCAGCTGCACCAGACATATGAAAAACTATTTTAAATAGATGGATAACTTTGCAAATACATAAATAAAAAAGCAAGAAAAATTCAAAAGCTTACCTACTCATTTTCTTGCCAAATCTGAGCTTCCATAGCTATTAATAAAAGGTTATCAGATATTGGGTTTGCTGTTGTTTGGTTCTTCAAGAATGTGGAAACCTCACTCAATGCTCAAAAGTTATAATTTCTGTTTGAAAGATAAAGATTTCTAAAATTATGTTATAAACTAATAAAACTAATCATTAAAAAAGGAACATTTAGTGAAAAATTAACTGTTGCTGTTAAAGATCTATTTATTTGGAAGCAAAGAATTATTTGCTTAATTTCTTATATAGGAAAGAACATGGAGTTTCACGCACAGAACCCTGCACTGAGTTCAGCTTGAGTACTAGCACTCTAGATAAAGTATGAAAGATTTATATCCTGGGCTTTGGTGTAATATTGATGTTTGGTTTTAAGAAGTCCCAGTCTGTGTTAATTAGCTATTGCAATAAAAACATGAAGCTCAATGCACCTCTGAGAAAATAATGTTTTTCTTTGGTACTTAAAGCTGCTCATTTAAAATATTTCTGTAGGTATAAAATCTAGAAATATCAAGTGGTCCTGTCACAGCAAATAAATTAATAGGGGTTTTTTTTGCATATTTTTGATGAATTAAAATTCTCTCTTTCCAAAATAGGACTGCAATAAATATTAAATAAATTACTCAGCTCAAGGTTAATTTGAAAATTATAGCCAAGTAAATAGAACCAAAATTGTTTTCTTTACAACAGGATTCCCAGCAAAACTGATTATTCAGGAGGTAACTTCTTTTCCTATACTTTGTTTTCTAAATGATAATTTTCCAAGATCAAAAACTAAATAATGCTATTCCAAGATCAAAAACTTATTTTTGACTTTTTTTTTTTTTTTAAATAGCTGATCATTATTGCTTTGCTTGCTGGATATCCTGTATAAAATTACTTCTGGTGCCTTGCCACTTATACTTTATATATGTTATTGAAATCATAAGATTAAATAAAATAGCCATAAATTACACCTTTCCAATTGATATGGAATGCTTTAATTACATAAAACTGAACAGTCCATTTTATGTTACTTCAAAGCAAATATCATTATTGTAGCAATTTAATTTAGTAATATACCTCAGACAGGAGCAGAATATCACACCGTTATAGTAATTCACAACAGACTAGGTTATGTTTTTTTCTACTTTTCCATGCAGGAAGTAAGAATAACTGCACTCAATATTTTCTTTTTCCACCCAGGTGTTTGGGTAAAGGAGTAGAGTCTCAGATCTGTGTTTACCATGGATTCAAGCTGTCAGGATATGTATGCCAAAAAGGAAGCATACTTTGCTGTAAGTTTACAACACAGTTACATTCCTTTCCTCTCCTTATTAATACCACTAGTGTGGAGCAAGATGGGAACTGAGGACAGTTTGTGACGGACAGATGTCCACATGCATGTTTCTCTTGTACCGAGGTGTGTAGTCAATGGAGCTTGTCACTACAATCACTGTAATCTGGAAAGTGGGTTCAACTTTCCCCAAAATAGATATATAAGCTAGGTCGATTAGATTCAATTTTTGAACACTTCTGTTTGTTACAAATGTTTATATTTTTCCTAGCTAGTCTGACAAAACATTCAAATGCTTGATTTACATCTATCTGACATGACAGATCCTGAGCTCCACAGAAAACCCGCTAGGATCTATAAGTGATCCCAACCAAACATCACCTATATTTTTTTTTTCCTCTGGATGCTCCCAAGCTATTAATATGGTAAGATTTGTTTGATTCATTAGTCAAGTCAAAGAATTTGCTAAAGTTATTTGCAAAAGTGGCTTGTTTAACATTTTGTGCATAAAGAAGAAAACATGATATTAAAGTAAGTTTGAGGATCATTTTAAGGAAAGAGAATCTGCACTTTCCACATAAGCCAACTTTTAATCAGTACAGATTCACTAGATTCACTCTCTAATCGCCCCCAAAAAAGGAAGAAAGAACACCCAACCTTTTGTTCATATACATTAAATCATTCATGCTATAAGGAAACTATGAAAGATCTCATTTCATGTTATAAAGACTTGACCCTTCATCCCCAGAAGGTAATTTATGCGATGAATCCATTATAATTTCACAAGTCTGTAGATGACAGTTTCCCCAGTGCACAATAACCCAGCATATTCTATCTATCTTCTCTGTATTGAGTAGATAAAATTCCATCTTTATAATAAGTACTGTGCTGTTGAGGGTCCAAGGCATAGATTAGAAAAACATTTTAGTCTTTGAATATAGCATAATATTTAATTTCCCCCCCCAAAAATAGAAGTTAAGCAGCAGCTAATGGTGTCTGTGTCCCAAATGCACATGGGATTTGCCATGTGCATACAAGTTTTTTATCATTAAAAATCTGAATATTGGAAAAGAGTATCAATTCATTATATGAATGCTACACAGTATCATAGGCATGATAGCCAAATTAAGACTATTTTTAGATACTTTGCCCTCTATTTCCTAGTATTCAAATATCCACATCCTTGTACATATTAGATAGATATTACCTAGGTATTAGATTAGGTGTTTGAGATCAGATTTTAGATAGATGAAAGATATAGAAAGATATATTTTAGATTAGAAACATATTTGACTATAGATGACCCAAACTACATGCATGATACAGTTTTACTTTTTTAATATCAACAACTTTAAAAAATTATACAGGTATCTTCAATTTCTAAAAAAAGGTTCATTGAAACTATCCTGATTTATATATCCCAAGGACTGTGAAAGATTTGCTTGGATTGATTTCAAGCATTTCTGAGCCAAAAAGGATGATCAAAGTTTTAAGTCCATTTCCTACTCTACAACACACCAATAGCCAGTGGATACAGAGTTTGATGAAGTAACTAGTTTAAAAATCCTATGCTTTGTGAAAAGGCAAGAAGAAGAAAAATGCATATTTTTATATGCAATATTTTTATTGCATATTTCTCATTTATTTATTTTAGTTGCATGCTGTACTACTAGGACTGTGCTAGCAAAGTCTATTTAAAGTAGGGTAGCTTGAAACATTCACGTAATTTGGTGGGAGGAGCGATTTGATATAGTACAAGATTTGATTGAACTTGTTACTAATTGCACTGATGCATTCTTTAAATTCTACTCAGTTTACCCATGATTCTAGAAAAAATGTATTTCCAAATCTTTGTAAATAGATTTTGCTTGCAAATTTACCCCCCCAAATTTAAATATTATATTATTAAACAATATACAGTCATTATGTCAAAGCTTAGAATAAATAAGTTTTAGTTATATGCATAATACAAGATATCAATTTTATTGATGTAGATTTAAAATCTATTCTTGTGGTGGTCACTGAATACTAGAGTTTAATAATGGTTTTGTAATAGCATTTTCAGTAGATAAAGCTCTAGGAGATACTATTTCATTCTTATTAACTTGCTGACAAAACCAGTGCTAATGGATTAAATGTGACTTTTATTCTGGGATGCTATTATCCGTATAAATTGGCCAAAACAGAAGATGTTTCTTTTCATTTGTCACTCATAGTATTCATTGCAACTCTATTTCTAAATTGTCTTAGTCCCTCAGGGAAATTTCATCACTTTCTATTGACATAACAATTGGTTTTTTAGCTGACAAGTTTGATGAGTCTCCTGCAGCAACTTCACTTAAATAACCTGTAAATAATGGGAATATACCAGTCAAAGTACTTGAGATCGTTTTTAAAGGACTTCAGCATTTACCGTTTATCTGACTGCAGAACATTAATGGATTTTCTTCATTTCATAATTTTGAAAAACCAACAATTCATATACAGAGCAGATGAGGGGACAGATGCAATAGGTCATTATATGGAAATTACACCTCGGTGCCTAGTGATTAATGAACAGTTGTAGAGATTCTGAGTTTGTGATAACTTCTATTTAAAACTAACAACGTTCACTTTACAAGTAACGTTCATGCCTTTTGAAGAGCCACCTGTTGAATTAAAGATTAACCTTTGTACTCTAAACCACAGTTCTTACATACTTTTTCTATCTCTGCCATATTCAATTGTTTTGTGCTGCAGGAATGGACTGGCATAAAAAACTATTAACAATATTTACCTACAATGACATTTGCCTGTTCATCTTCCAATATAGAATCATAGAATCATTAAGGTTGGAAGAGACCTCCAAGATCCTTGAGTCCAACCGTCAACCCAACACCACCATGCCCACTAAACCATGTCCCTAAGTGCCTCATCTACCCGTCTTTTAAATACTTCCAGGGATGGTGACTCAACCACTTCCCTGGGCAGCCTGTTCCAATGTTTAACCACTTTTTCAGTAAAGAAATTTTTCCTCATGTCCAATCTAAAGCTGAAACACTTTATTTAGTTTCTGGATATGATTACCACATTTTGTAGCTTATGAGACTTCTTAGAAGCTGATTGCACTGGTAGCTGTTGAGATGAGATGCCAGATAAGGCTAACTGAAAAGGAATGATTAGTTCCTCTCCAGTTTGTTGATGATCAAACAGTATTTATTAAAATTTTAAAAACTAGTCTTTCTATAATCAAAGGATAATAGATGCTAAATTTGTAAATACTTATGCAGAAATGTTACAAGCTATAATTTTAGGATCATAAAAACAGGCAAATAGCTGTTCAGCATGGACACCCATTTATTTATACAAAACTGATCTCTGGCATGAAAGTACTTGTAAGTTTTCGAGAATTAAATTGTTCCAAATTTTATGCCACACATCTTAATTTCAATTAAAAAACCAGGAAATTTGCATTTGCTTATAAGGGAACGTGTCTCATGGAGTTCCTTCTGCAAAATGAAGACTTGGAATGCAGAAGAAACACTGGACCTTCACCTTCCAAATGTGGAAGAAGTCAGGACATGAAGCCACTACTTAAAACACATTTCTTTATGGAGTCCTCTATCTTCTATGGAAGAGAGACTTAGACCTGGCTGATAGTCACTTTTGCTTCAAATTGCAAAGTAAAATTTTTCAGGTGTGTGACACGCACTCCTTGCGGCACCTGGAGCTTCAGAATGATAACCAGGTATCTTGCTACACATCAAGAGGCTTTCCTGGTTACTGCTAGTTGCTTGAAGATCCTTTTATTGCCAATTCACAAAACAAGGCTATGCATTTTACACAGATGTATGAGTTGCTGCATGTTAGGTGAGCTAGCTAGAGGAGCTAAGCTTCTCTTGTAGGGTCCCATGAACTTGACATTAAGGATTATCATACCCACAGAAATAGAGTTAACTCCCAACATTAGATAGACAAAGTCACCTTTAACAAACACCAGGGCAAGGTGGAAGCAAAAATAATTGTTTATTTACTAAATTCAAAATAAACAACAGTTTATAAAGATTTATCAAGAGAAACACACACACAAAACTTAAATGAAAGAACCATCCATCAGTCTTGTATTTATAGTAATTTAAGATAAAATAATTCAGGGCACAAGTTAAAACACACCTATTCAGGGCACCTGGGTTGATCTTTATTAGTTTAAACATTAAACTAGTACATCACCAGTGCCTAAGTCACTGGTTGGCAGCCAGCTATTTTGAATATGTGTTTACTGAATTAAAGAGATGGCCATAGATTTTAGCTTCTAATTTAAACTGTCAGTGATTTGGGAGTTTGTATGAAAACACAAAGTGTGTTTATGCTCTAAAGCTATATATAGAATCATAGAAACATAGAATGGTTTGGGTTGGAAGGGACCTTAAAGATCATCTAGTTCCAACTCCCCCATATAGAATCATAGAATCATTTACGTTGGAAAAGACCCTTAAGATGTTGAATATGTCAAAGAAAAAATAATTTTTTTTGTCCAAGCAGGGTGTCTAGTGACCACTGGCAGCTATGCAGACAGTGGGAAATGAAAATTTGGGGAAAATCTGATTCTAAAATGATAATGAGAATGTTTAGGGCATGTTACCTGTTTTCCGGTAACATATTACTTATTACATTTCAGTCTGACAAGTCTGATCTGCCTCCAGATTAGAATCTTCCTGCTTCTTTTTCTTCAGTATTTGATCTAATTTTATATGGAGAAAAGAAGACAACCAAGACCAAAAATAAAAATAAAGTGGTAGTAGATCCTCATATTCTCTCAATGATCTTAAAGGTGCCTTGAGGCCTTGCTTCTTCTGATGAAATTTTTCAGGTTCTCCAGGATCAATAACAGAACTGAATGCTCAGATGTGACTGAATATGGCTTTCATTTCATTTTCTTCAAACAATACAGACACTTCTGATAAACTAGCCTCAGGAGATGTAGCTCACTATGTAGATTTATATTTTCTAAATAGGAACTATTAAGGTTGTCCTGGTTTTGGCAGGGACAGAGTTAATTTCCTTCCTAGTAGCTGGTACAGTGCTGTGTTTTGGATTTAGGGTGAGAACAATGTTGATAACACATTGATGTTTTCAGTTGTTGCTAGGTAGTGTTTATACTAGTCAAGGACTTTCCAACTTCCCATGCTCTACCAACTGAGAAGGCTGGAGGAACACAAGAAGCTGGGAGGGGGCACAGCCAGGACAGCTGAGAAGAAGGAAGGGGGGGACGTTTGGAGTGGTGGTGTTTGTCTTCCCAAGTAACCATTACGCGCGAGGGAGCCCTGCTTTCCTGGAGATGGCTGAACACCTGCCTGCCCATGGGAAGTAGTGAATTAATTCCTTTGTTTTGCTTTGCTTGCGTGTACGACTTTTGCTCTACCTATCAAACTGTTTTTATCTCAACCCACGAGTTTTCTCACTTTTCCCCTTCCGATTCTCTCCCCCATCCCACTGTGGGGGAGTGAGCGAGCGGCTGCGTGGTGCTCAGTTGCCAACTGGGGTTAAACCACAACAAAGGTGCAGTACTACCTGAGGAACTTCTGTGGTTACATTATTACTACTTCTTCACATGGAAAATTATATCAGCTTTGAACACTTCATCCCAAGCTAGACAAAACAGAAGTACCTTCCAGCATTTTCCAGCACCTCACAGTTTTAGAATGTTAGTGTACTGGATTTATGGAACGCACCGAACCTGTTATTGATCCATGAATCGCTTCACAGAATTGATTTTTTCATACACATATATGTCTGGGACTAATCAAAAGTACTCAAGCCACTAAGCAGATATTAGCAAATGTGTTTATAATCCTGTGTTCCCCAACAAAGGAGGGAGGGATAATATTTTTTAAAACATCCATTGGTGCTCCAAAAGCCAAAAGGAAATCACTGGGAGAGTCAAAACAAATTTTCCCCTCATTATTATCATGGACAGCAAATCCATGGGAAAAAATATATAAGAGGTGTGATTCTGCAGTGCTCTCACTCCATGGCTTTGGTGGAGGAGCTGTGTTCTACAGCAAGGTGAAGCAGGATTAGGTCTTTATGACTACATAGCATTTAGCAGATGCCATTACCATAGTCAAATGATGTATTTATTATTTTAAATAATTTTAGGGACAGAAATGGTCATATAAAATTTTCAAATATTATTTTCATTCCTTTAATATTATTTTTTTTAAATTCAGTCATATAGAGGAATTCTTTACATTTTATCTTCATTGCCCAGCCTTACTTAGAGGTTCTGGGGAATAAACAGCACTGAAAACAGATGGCTGGATTTACAAAGCTTTACCTTATGCAGTAAAATGAGGCTCTGTGCAGATGGACCTGTAGATATCAGTGCCAGTATTGTACCTTATCCATATGGACTGCAAGATTTATGGCAGAAGTAATTCTTTTCAAATTCATCCTTGGATACAAGCTAATGCCTCCCTGTTTGTATGCCTCTACTATTTCTACTTTCTAGTATTCGAGAAGAAGGAATAATGTAAAATAAATATTAAAGAGTGTTTCCATGGTAAGTCACACACAATACATTAACCAGCGTTTTAAGATCTTTTAAAAAAGGACTCTTCTTCTCTGAGCATTATGCTTGAGCATGGCAACATAAAGTATGCAGGTGAGCATGTACTGTGGCAGCTCAGTGTTTTCACATCAGAGGACTCGGGTTCCTGCAGACAAAGATTTATGTGAAGGAGTGCTCAGAGCTAACAGGCAAGAGGCAGTGAGTTGGTGGCATTATCTAGGGCAGGAAGAAGCTGTCACGGCACCTTTAAGAACTGAAGTGTGTGTTCATCACAGGGTTGTCCTCCAGGACTTGGCATACTCACTGGTATAGTGGGAATATCCTTAAATAACATTTATTACTAAATCTTGTGCCCTGCTATCAGCCAGCTACAGGTCCTGCAGCATGTTAGGTGGACAACTGGTGTAAGAATCACAGGATGGGCTATTCTCACCACTCAGAAGAAAGACTTCTCCAGGGACTATCTTAAAGGCTGAGAAAAGAGTTGGGAGGAGGTCTCTATTGAGAAGTGTTGTGGAAGTACAAAGACAAAGGCTAAACACAGCATTAGCTGGACAAGTTTGTAGCAAAGGCTTTTCTATGGCTTCCCACCACTGTTTGTACATGGGAATATCCACATTTCAGTCTCAATGAGCACAAATTGCAAACAGCCATGGAAAAATAAATATGGAAATGTAATTTCTTATATTCACAAACACAAAGGTAGAGGTGTCCATTCCTAGATGTTGTTATGTTACTCTTTTAATATGAGTATGATTTAAAGTGTTGATGCTTTCATTTACAGATCTGTAAATAGATAGTACACATGGTTTTCAGTTTCTACTGTATCTGAGATATACAGAGTCGTAAATAAAGGAACTAACACCCAATGACCTTTAAAAGAAGAAAATTAGAAATGTTACCTTTGCCCTTTAAATTTTCCATTGCTCTTCAAACATTCCAATTTTCCCTACTTTGTTCTTCAGTTACATCTATGAAGTTTTCATTGTCTGAGTACACACAATATTGAGGTATTCTCTAATGCTAAATGTTTCAAGACTGTGGTGCACCTTCAGAAACCAAAAGGTTAACTAATTGACTCTGATGAAGAGTACTAAAAAAAGAAATGTTATTCTTATAATGAGTTACTAAAAAGCAATCTCTTGTAGTGTCTAACACCTCGATTTGCATAAGCCAGATCACATTTACAGTAAGTTTTGGGATTCTATTTCTTTTGTCTTCAGGAGTGACAAAAATCCCATAAATAACAGTAACAAAAGTACATAAATATAACACCTGAATAACTTAATAAAAAATATCTGAGAGAACAAAACAATATAAAACAATACAAATTCTCCTACACAAAATCATATATGGAGTATTTCAGGCTACCTGAGCATAGCAACAAATGGTTAGTTTGGAATACTTGCAGAGGGAAGTACATTTCAGAGATATTTGCTTCTGAAATTATGGCAAAAATACACTGGTTGTATATAAAGATTTTTTTTTCCTAGCAAAATAAATAATTTTATTTTTAAAAATAACTTTTTCTTTCTACTTAGCCAATTTTATCTTTGGCTACCACAGGCATGATTTACTTAAGCCGAAAGGAAATAACAGCTGCAAAGTTGCTCATATATGATGAATGAGAGCATAATGTAAAAGGAGATACCTACAGCACAACAAGCAACAGAACATTGCTCAGCTTAAAGCCTGAATCCACATTACATCCTCGATTATTTACTCAGAATGTTTTTGTGCAGCGTGCCCTCAGAAGCCCAAGAGTTTCCGGTTAAACACGTATTCAAATGCCACTAAAATAGTAAAACCAAATTATCTTATGAAGAAAGTCACAAGGGAACAGAGTAACCATGATGATATTAACAGATAAATACATAGAATCATAATTAATAATTTTAAAAAGTGGAAGTACCACTCACCTTTGAAAATTACTTATCTACATGTGAAGTATTTAGCAACTTAGCAAACTACATTTAAGAAGGACTGGTTTTAGTTTCTGTGTTACATTTAAGAGTTTCACTTACATACACAGTAGCTATCAAAAAGTCTATCCGCCTGATTACGGAAGAAAGCCAGTTTCATAAAAAACTACAGATGAGTGATGTTATTCCTCAAAGCTATTATTCTTCAGAATGTTGAAAATATCAATATAATTCCCTTTGCTCTAGTTGGTTTTTCTTCCGAAGATTAAAAATCAACTCAATTTATGCAGAAAAGAAATAGGAATATTTCATGGTTCTCATTTTGGCACAACAAAGACCCTATAGCATTTTGGGTACATTACAATGTCTATTCAACTGCATCACATTTGTGCTGTGCTTCAGGAAAAATAAACCTCCCTCCAAGCCCTAAGGACAAAGCTATTTACAGACAACTAGAAGCCATTGTACTTTAGCACTGACAACTAAAACAGCTCAAACAAATAAGGAACAAATCTTCCACGCTGTCCTATAGTATTCTGTGAGGGAAAATAGCAACCTACGTGGATGGATTCTGACATAAGGACACATGAATGTTATCAGGAAATATATATTATAAAGAAAGCAGTGTCCTGTGAGACATGGGGGGAGGAATGGAGAGCAGGGGAGAAAAATGGAAATCATAGACAGTTTAAACTAACTGAACACTTGATTCAATAAATAATAATTTTGTAGCTTATTCCAACTTCCACAAAAATCAAGAGGTATATTGCCTGCTCTGGGTATACTGCAGTTTGTGATAACCTGCGTTAGTAAGTTTACTACCTTTGAGAAAGATAATGTTCTAGTAAAGATGCGTCTGAAATTTCTTTCTTGATATTTTGTATGGGCAAAGTACTCTTTGTGAAATTACATGAGAAGACTAAAATAGCACATGTTTAAAAATTTTTTTTTTTTTAAATGTTAGCTTACTGTTATACATCTGATTTTCAACAAGACTTTGAAAAGAATATTGGAGGGAAATAAACAGCGGTAACCGCTGCCATTTGGGTAGTAATTAGTTTGTTCACAATATGCAGTTTGGAGTCTGGAAATTGCAATACTTCAGATTTCTCATACCTTTTTCCACAAAAAAAAAGTATTATGTCCGATAATGTTGAAAGCACTGATTTTAAAGAAGAGGATTTATAAATTTGAGGGGTTTACATGTGCATCTTTATTCTTCTGCATATTTGATTACTGTTCGTAGCTTTGTTCATACAAATGCCTTCAACTATTCAAATAACCTGCCAACAAGGCAGTACAAGGTGTAGTTACTGTGAAACAACCCACTGGAATTTTCCTAAGCTGTTTGATAAGTTTTATGATCCTTTCTAGCAGTTCCTTTCCTAGGCTGGGTTAAAGGCTTTGTTTAGGTTATTAATTCCTTGTGAGGGCTTGCACTGTGCTCGGGAAGAGGATTTGTTTCTAATCACTACTAAGGTGGTATTTTAGACATGCTTTGATGCATCGGTATATGGATACCTGGGGTTTACTACTATTTGCCTCTTGCCTCACTGGTTGCTGACATTTCTCCTGCCCTTAGGGCCAGGACTGGATGGCTATAGACATTCCAACTATAACCTCGAGCATCTAACCACAGTGCTGAGTGTGGAACGATACTCCAGGTCACTTTTCTATAACCAAACTCATCTAGCTGTAGCAATCCCTGGTAGACTAATCTGAAACATAGCAACGCGGTGGAGCGTTCTCTCTGCCATCCTCAAAGCCTACAGTTCACAAAGTGGCACATCTCTTCTCAGTCAGGAGACTCCCTAGACCTAGCAGATTGTCTGTGCATCGGCCAGCTTGTTTAGCACTGCTCCACCAGACTTTCCTTTAAAAGCAGGTCTTGCACTGGCTTCTGTAGAGCAAAGCCAGTTTCACGAGAGCCCGGCTGGATTTCCTTGCTGCCAGCGGACCCCACATTTGAGAGTGAGCCAGCAGCCTAGGCTGGCTGCACACCATGGAAGAGCAACGGCATATGCTTAGAAATAAATGTTTCAGCCTAAACTCTTCACCAGCAAAGAACAGCTTTGGTCTGGCTAAAATGTTTACCAAACTTGTGTTGACCTCACTGAATTGTTTCAGCAGAGCAAAACACTTGAAGTAATTATGAAAAATTGTTTTGCTCTGGCATTTAATTAACATTTTAATTAATATTTCAGTGATTCAAAGTCTATTTCAAAGTTATTCACAAATATTTTTTAAAAGTAAAAGATGGAAATTTTCTCATTCAGGCTAAAAGACACATTACGATTTGAAACAACATTCTTTTCTTGACCAGATGTTCACACAAATATTTATATGCAGTAGAGATGGTTGCAAAATAAGGGAGTAGCCCCTAAAAATGAAAATGTTAAGCAAAAATTACAAGCCATTAGGAAATGCAGTTCTAGCACATTGTGCATTTATGGCTGTGATAATTTTCCTGCTTCATGACATGCAATTCCTGTCTGGATTACTTTTTACATAAGACACCACTGCCTCGTCATGGTGAATTGCAGTGATAGATCATACAGGTCCTAATCAGTCACTTCCCTTATTTGCCTCTCAGTGCTCTGGAGTATCATTCCAGTCATAATTCTACTAGGGTGAATTATATTTTTTTTCCCCAGATAATAAGTAGTAAATTTATACACAATGTTTCAAGAATTTAAAAAAAAAAACTATTGGCAATCTAGGCTGATTTTTAAAAATGAAGAAAGAAGGAAAGAGAAAAGCCCCTCTTTCTGATATATTGAGGAGGAAAGTAAAAAATGCCCAAACATTTTGTTTAAATAATTTTGAACTAAAACCTTTGTGGTTTTTTATTCATAATTAATCTAATTCTTAGAGTGTAATTTCTGAAAATAATTAAAATTTTTATTTTACAAAAAGGCCAAAATGTTTGCACTTTCCTTTCTCAAAGGAACCCCTAAAATATCTTTTTTATACAGACCTGAACCAGTGCTTTCGTTTCATTTTCTTTTTTTTCCTCATAGTAAGGTAACAAAATAGGACTATTCAATCTACTTATAAGGGATTTTAATGCAGTATTTGTAGATGAAACCATTTTGTTCATAAATTTTTCAGATATTGCTTCAGCTCAGCTGAAAGCTTAGCTGGTCAAAATAAAAAAGGGGCATATTTGATTCTTAAAAAACAGAGAAATGTGTAATAAAACCTCTGCGTACAAACACTAAGTGTTTTAGAATAAGCAGAGCTCTCTTCTTCCTTTGATTAGAAAGGTCCTTAACTCAACACACAAGGAATTAACATAGCAGTGTCACACCTTCT
Source organism: Pygoscelis adeliae (assembly GCF_000699105.1). NCBI lineage: Eukaryota > Metazoa > Chordata > Aves > Sphenisciformes > Spheniscidae > Pygoscelis > Pygoscelis adeliae. The sequence continues at coordinate 3,645,902 of NW_008825557.1, forward strand.
TGGCGGTATTTTTTTGGTCATATAAGAAAGGCAGTAAGCCTGTTTAGCCCCAAGGAGGAGTTCTGCATAATTTCCTTTGGCAAATCTTCTCTTCACATTAATTTGACTTATCCAGGTTCCCTTTTCCTTGTGGGAACCTCATTCCTCCCAGAACATCTCTTCTCTGGAAGATATCTGTTGCCACCCAGGTGCTATGAGAATACCCACAGTACAGCCAGCAATCACAGAACTATGTCCATGGCTTTGTCAATGTCCCTCCACCTTTTTCTCAGTCTACTTCTCATACAGAGCATCTGATCTTCAAACCTTCCTGATCATTTTCTGGAAGACTACTAGTCTCCTCCTTTCAGCATGGAGCTTTGGTCCCAGCAAAACTTTGATTGTTAGAACATGATTTCTGTCTCTGGTAGCATTATCACTGTAGCTTTTACTCACAAGTATTGGTATTTTTCCCTCTTTCCAGAAGATAATGTCTGCATTTTCAGCACACTGTTCCCCTAGTGCATATGGAATATATCACTATATTTCAGTGAAGCATTTGTAATTGTTAAACAGAGCTCATAGTCAGGAAAAAAAAGGGAACGTTTCACTTCTCTGATGTTCTTAAAAGGGAACATCTGTATAAGGAGCCACCTTGAATTCTAGCATTCATTTCAAAAGTCGTATTTATGCATGACAACATGGACACTAAAAGAAATAATTCTGCTAAATAGTTTGTTTCTGGTGGTGTTAATTTTTTTTATTTTAGGTTACAATTTTGACTTCATGCAATGATTATTTCATATCTCAAGTCTTCACTAAAAACATTCTGAAAATCTTTCTTAGTGGAATTTCATTAACTGGACAATGCAGAAAATCTGATCAAAGCTTCTGTGTCCTATTCACATTTAACTGGAATATACTGAATTTGGAAGGAGGGGAGGCATAAAGCAACTAAGATCCATCTGTGACTGTGAAAAGAAATTGGGCTCTCTCTCTCTTCTCATTACTGTATGAAGCATGAGAGGTACAGTTGTATCATCGTATCACATTCTGGAGTTGGTCATGACAACAATTTCAGAATTATATTAATTATTAAAAAATGTGACAGCAAACATGTAAGCTGAAAATGCTTTAGTTTCTAAGAAATTGAGCTGTTGGTTTTATTACTTGTTTTTCTTGTTGGGAGAGAAGCTTTTAAAGCTGCTTGCAGTGTTAATTGTGCATTTCTTTCCTGTCTTGCAGAGAATGACATAAAATCACTGATGTGTTTGTTTCAGTTTCCAAAAGCTAATGTAAGGGAATAAAACCTACTTAGCATGAAGTCAATCCTGCTTACTGTAAAACGCTTTTATTGTTAAAACATTATGATACATTCCTTCTGCATAAGAACAAAAAAAGTAGGGGGAAGTTAAAGAAGAAAGCAAGATCCATTTAAATCCTTTGATTTAAAAAGAAACAAAACTTTTTTTTTTTTAATCAAATACTAGCCCACAGTAAGCTATGAGGGAACATAAGCTTTGAACTAGCTCTTAGTACTGAGATAGCATGAATAGATCGCTAGTTCCACTCAATCAAAACAGATTAGCGATTGACAGTACAGACCAGTACACAGTTGTAAGAGTTAAAATAGGCTAAAAATTACAAAGTTATTTAGCTTTGTTCAGAGGAGACTGAGGAAAAAAAAAAAATATCAGCCATATCCTACCTAAGTCATAATGCAGGAAATGAAATACATTTCCTTACAATGTGGAAAGGCAACAGTATGTGTGTATGGTGAAGGTCAATGTTAGTAAAATCAAATACCTGCAGAAAGGACTTTTTAACATACCTTTCACCTATAGACATTTGCTTTATAGCTTCAAAATACTGTGTTTCTGTATCTGAAAAATATCATTACTGTAATTGTGCAGCCTAGCTATGTCTGGTGTGTGACTAGCCCTGTAAACAAGGAGCATAAGGAGCTTCGACACACATGCGCCTTCCATAGGCTTTTCTTTATCCATGTCCTTTTGTCCTAGATACAGTCACAAACCATTGCTGGTTTGCTGGGGTTTTTTCCCTCCAGGGTGAGATAAAAGCAAACTCATAAACGTGGCCTGACTATTCTCTTCGTTCTCATGTAGCCTTTGCCAGAGTATTGCCTTTGCCACTTTTAGGTAGAGAATTAAATCATGTTACAAGTATCTATTTTGGAGGAGCTATTTTCTCTTTCATCTTCTTTGCAGACTGACTTATTGCAGAAGAGTGGGCTTTCTTGTTTGCTGGCTTGGTCTTGCCTCTGGTTTAATACACCTGTTATGTATTTACCAGAGAGGAAACAAGATCAAAAGGTCACGTGCCAGGGATTCATTCTGCAGCCTTAAATCAACCCTGGGGATGTTTTGCCTATCTCCTTGTGGTGGGTTGGCCTTGGCTGGCCGCCAGGTGCCCAACAAGCCTATCACTCCCCCTCCACCAACAGGACAGGGGGAGAAAATACGACAAAAAGCTCCTGGGTCAAGATAAGGACACAAAGATCACTTACTGATTACCATCATGGGCAAAGTAGACACGACTTGGGGAAAATTAATTTAACTTATTGCCAATTAATCAGAGCACGATAATGAGAAATAAGAAAAAAAATCTAAAAAACACCTTCCCCCACACCTCCTTCTTCCCAGGCTCAACATCACTCCCAACTCTTCTATCTCCTCCCCTCCCTGAGGAGCGCAGGGGGATGGGGAATGGGTGTTGTGGTCACTTCATAACGCTTCATCTCTGCCACTCCTTCCTCCTCATGCTCTTTCTCTGCTCCAGCGTGGGGTCCCTCCCACAAGATACTGTCCTCCATTAACTTCTCCGATGTGGGTCCTTCCCACAGGCTGCAGTTCTTCACAAACTGCTCCAACGTGGGTCCTTTCCATGCAGTGCAGTCCTTCAGGAATGGACCGATCCAACACAGGTCGTCCACAGGGTCACAGGTCCTGCCAGAAAACCTGCTCCAGTGTGGACTCTCCACAGGCTGCAGCTTCCTTTAGGGCACATCCACCTGCTCCAGTGCGGGGTCCTTCATGGGCCACAGTGTGGATATCTGCTCCACTGTACACCTCCATGGGCTGCAAGGGGACAACCTGCATCACCACAGGCTGCAGGGGAATCTCTGCTCCGGTGCCTGGAGCATCTCCTCCACATCCTTCTTCTCTGACCTTGGTGTCTGCAGAGTTGTTTTTCTCACATTTTCTTACTCCTTTCTCTCAGCTGCTGTTGTGTAGTGCTTTTTACCCTTCTTAAATGTGTTATCACAGAAGCGCTACCACCGTCGCTAATTAGCTCAGCTTTGGCCAGCGGCGGGTCCATCTTGGAGCCAGCTGGAACTGGCTCTGTCCAACATGGGGACAGCTTCTGGTGTCTTCTTGCAGAAGCCAACCCTGCAGAGCCCCCGCTACCAAAACCTTGCCACATAAACACAATACAGTTATCAACAAGCATCTCCCTCCATGTACAAAGTTATCCTTTGCCACACCTTCTTCTGGAAGCTGTACCTGCTCTTTTGCGTATCCCAGGCAATTCTGTGCATGGATGCAATTTGCTATTGGGTGCCCTACTACTGATTTTGTTGTTATTTTTAATCTCATAACTACTGACCACCCATTAATACAATACAGTTGAGAAGTGATGAAGCAATGGTAACTAAAGACAGGTCACTGTTCACCAGACTGGAATGCAATTTCCTAGCCAAATAGATGTTGACATCGTTTCTTCAAAAGGATGGAGTATTCCTTCACTTCCTTCTTACAACAGGAGTCCGTTAAAAAAAAGACACACTAAAACATCCTACACCTTTTCACATCTTTTGAAAACCAGATTGAATGGAGTTGGCTCTACCCACTGCTCCCCTTGTCTTTCCTTTTAATTCTTCTTTCTAATCTTTTTGTATTATCTGCACTGCATCTTTGCTGAAATATTCCTATCTGCTTACCTCAGTTTCTGCTTATCTATGGTGAGACTTTCCCTGGCCACCCCAAAATTATTTTATGATATTACATAGCCACATAAAATTATTCCATAATTCCCAACAGTTCACTCCAGAGGCTGATCCCACTAAAAGTGACTTTCCAGCAGGCTGTGAACTGCAGCAGGATGGATGAGTGTGTGCCATATGGACTATTCCCTCTGAGTAGGAAACTTAGAGAGACAGACTACTCTTCTGCCTTCTTAGTCTCTACCCTTTTTCTTTCCCACCTACTATTCCTTTTCAGGGTTAGCTCAGGATTTTGCTGCTTCTTTTCAGAGCATTGTAGCCTAGTGTTATTTGAGGCAATTCAGTAATTTTCTGTCTCTTAATTTTTCTTTTTATTTTTCTTCTCTGAAACAACTGGAACCTACATTTATTTTCTGACGTACTCTATTACCTCCAGCTCAATCTTTCTGTGTATAATTTGTTTTCTCACTTATTCTTTTTTCCCCTCTCTCTCCTGTTCTGAGATCCCTATCCCTTAAAGTGCTTTCCTTCACATTATGTAGGCGATTTTGTCTCTTTCACATCTTCATTTTCATTAAAATTTTGCTAGATGGAAGAATATAGGCCCACTCCACAAAGGTCTAGGGTCTAGATATTGAACTGCACTGACATCAAAAAACAGATTTTGGTGAAAGGATATCTGTGATACTATTATATGTCTGAAGAAATGCTAAGAATATTAAGAGGTAAGAATAAAAATTCAGCTTAAAATACCCTGCATTATTCAATAAAACTGAGACCTTGCAGATGAACACAGGTTACCCAATGTACTGTGGAAAAGGAGTCCTCATATACTGTGAGAATGAACCAGACTTTGAAATTTGCTGCGTCTGAAAGCAATCCTGATATCAAACAGCCACTCACATGCCAGGTACGCATATTAAACTGCAGCACTTCTATAGAAACTGGAAGTAGTACTTTCTTCCTCCTCAGATCTGTTCCCTCTATGTCTTCAGTGTTACACGTGCATGCTCCAAGGAAAAGCTAAGCTTGCTGCTATTAGACTTTGAAATTAAAACATAGCAATGATGAGCTAAATTAGATTCTACATCCTTATGAATCTTCAAAAGAACTGGTATTTTATGTTCCAGGTAGTTACAGATAAGCAAGCAATAGGTTTCACCTGTCTCTATTGTATCAGAATTTAAAATGAATGAGACTATGCTTGAAGGCATTTATTGATCAACAGAACTGTTATTACAGTCTATAATAAGTGAGAAATAGATAACTTCAGGGAAGTTTATAGGCACGTCAATTAGAAAATCTTAAGCACATCTACAAAAAACTCATTGTAAAAGAGCAAAGAGACAACCCAGCATTTTGTCCTTTCAATCATTTTTTCAGCACAAATCTTCCCCTCAAAAAGAAAACAGTGACATGAATGTAGCACTGACACAGTTATTAACCTACTGCACTTGTTCTACAAAACAGCTGCTGTCCATCTCAGAAAACAGCAAATTGGCACCACTTTAATCCCCATTGCAATGCCTCCATTCTAAGAAATTCTTGTGAAATAGAAAATACTGTCTAATTAATCCAAAGTTTTTTGTCTCTAAATATGTAGTTGGTAACTTTTTTACAACATAATAACATAGTTTACTACACATTGTCTGCTACTTGTCAAAAGAACATAAAATGTATAAACACTGAAAATAAAATTGCATGTGTCATATCTGAGAGAAAATATGTTGCTTGTTCAAAATTGAATGAACGCTTTATAGAAATGTAGAGCGTTCTGCCCCAGCAAGTTTAGTTACTCAAAATTCATTTTACTATGTTGTGCTGGGACAAAGATTTATGTCTCCATTAGAATAAAATAGAAATAGAATAGACTACATTGCTTTTAAAGTAGAAAAATGAGTAAAGTAACATATTACCAGGGCCAATGTTGAATAGTACCAGCAGACACAAACCCATTGCTAAGCGTTTCTGGAACACCATCCAAGTACCCTACTCAGTTTTGAGCTCTATTGCAATGGATGGGTGAACTTTCCTCTTCCCTGTGGCACAGCAGGGACACCCTGGTGCCAGTAACTGTTCTCCCAGGTTAATTCTGACCCAGTGACTCCTCTTGTTTCCTATCCCAATCAAGCCAAAAATGCTCTTTGCACTGAAGAGCAAGTTACAATTTATTTAGTGCTCTGTATAAACCCTGAAGATGTCTGCATATTGAACAAACAAACATAAACCTGCTAAACACTACTAAATCTTGTGGAAAAAGAAGGTATTGTGTCTAGCATTCTTCCCAAGGTGGAAACACCCTTGGAAGTGGAGAGCTGCTGCAGATTATTTCATTTCAATGAATTTCAGCCATCTGAAATATAGAAATCTACTTTTGAATTAATTGTGCTATATTTTCCTTATAGACCACAAAGACATATAAGCAATTCTAGAGTATGATTAATTTTAGATGTCAACAATAGGATGAGATGAATTGCATCCCAGGGGTGACTATTACTCTTTGCTGAGTCTGAAGGGAACCTGAGGTGACTAACCAGGCAGTAGAGACCTGCACTGTATATTTAACAAGTTAACTAAAATTAATCCCACCCTGTTTGTCTTACTCAGTTTTGTCAGAAAAAAATGTAACTTGCATTTCAGGCAGGATATAAATGCCTATTTCTGTTTGTATTGCCTCTGACTGTATAGGTGATTTGCTGCATCATCAACGCCATCATCTGAAACTACCCAAGAACATGAACAAACAGTCTACACAGAGCAGAGAGGTGCCATTATTATTTAGGCCAGGCCAGGCAATCTACAGAAGAGGCAGCTGTCAGGGCTTTATCTCACCAGAAATAGGTCAAAACAGTCTTATCTACAAGTCCTCTTGTAGGTGAGCTCTAATATGAGCTTTTCAATCTGTGGATTTTCCCCAAATCACTACCAACTCTAACAGGGTATATTACAGATTCCTGTCCTCCTGTCATCTTTGACATGAAAGGTACTATTCTGTTGAAAAATAAAACTAAATATAACTTTCTGCATACAGGTATCTACATGTGTCATAAGTGTCTAATCTCCCATTTCAGTTGATGCAGGCAGTGGCTTCTGGAGAGCAATTCAGCTGGTCAGCCCCAGAAGTTCAATTCAGTTGTCTAAAGGCAACATTTAACATCATTTGAGATGCCACAGAGTATATGAGAAATTTTCTAAGGCCTGGCAAATATGCTATAGAACCTATAGGATGTACCTATTTCCAGAGAAGCTGCTGGGGCCAAGCAAAAAGCCATGTGATGTCTCAAATGGTGGAAGCAATCTGTGTTGAGACAACTGAATAAAGGCTAAGATCTCTATTAAGATCTCCATTGACACAGAGACAATTATATGTCGGTGTCTAAATCTCACATTCAATGACCTCAAGTGGAACCCAATCTCTAGTGCTGCTCTAGTGGATGTCTAAATATAGCACAAAATTTTGGTCTCTTGATCTCTATTTGACCCCCCTTACAGTGTCACCTATGACTTTCTAATGTTCTATAAACATACGCAACATATTCTGGACAGCTTCCCCCAACACCTTGAGCTCAGTTAAATGGTGTATTAGATGAGGACAGCTTATTCAGAATTAGTCCATTACTGAAATATCTCTCTCTGGTGGAGAGTAAGAGTTTTCAGCAAAATTATGCAATAGTAGGAGAAAAAAAATGGGTTATAGCTTAACCACCTGTAAATACAGAGGAACTTAGCCAGGTGAGAAGTTTTGAAACTGGATGATTAATATTTAATTATAACATCATTATTAAAAAATAATTCTGTTCCAGCAGCCCTACACTTGATTTGGTATACAGTAACTGGGGCTATGTACTAAGCACCATGTAGCATATGGTCTGAATTTGGAACCTCTAAAGTCTGGTAATCCTTGGACAGGGATTTTCTGAGAATCCAGCATCTTTACAATTCCTTGTGCTTAAAAGCTATAGTTCAGGTGTCTGCGATGTCTTTTTTGAACACAGATAGTTTATACAGTCATCCAAAAGAAGCAATTTTATCTATTTCTTTTTTGTCTTCTGTGGTAGCAATTCAATATCAGTACATATTGGATTAAAGAACATGGAGAATCAGCATAACCACAAATATAGCTAACATGATTACCAATAAAATCAAAATAAAGAACTGTGACAATAGTTAAAACAATCTGTAGAAAATGTAAGTTGCCACTGGCTGAATATCATAGTACTAGAAAAAAGTAGCTTATGAATACATAAATGCTGTGTTTGAAATAATCCAGTTACTATATTATTTTATAAAATGTGCTGTTATACGTTACAGGCAGCATTCAAAATAAAAATGTGGAAGTTTACACATGGAACAGACTTCTTTGCAGCTCATGTGAAGTTTTCTAGTTTCCATATGTGAAGTGGCCACTATATTGTCATGTACTAGTCCATTCTGAGCACTGTTTACATATATTTTTCCACAGAGTCAGAATGCATTAGGATGTAGTTTCATGAGCATGTTTTGTATGCTGGACTGGCTCACCACTTAAAATTAGGCAGACACTTAAAGCAACAGATTACTTCAGAGTGCCAAATGTCGCTATTCTATCAATTGTTTTCAGGAGGTCAGAGATGCAGACAGCAGAGGATGAAGTGGGATGAACCAGATGACAGCTACTTCTGACCCCTTTTTCCTTGTGTAATGGCAAAGGCCACAAGTCCATCTATTCAACTTCTCCTCCCCTAAGCTCTCCATGACATCTACACCCTTTCCTTTCCCTTCTATCTTTCTGAGATGGCCTTGATATCTCATTTGCACTCTGAGTGGCAAACGTCAATTCAACACAGTAATTTCACGCATATTGTATAACTTAAAAATTCTTTATATTATCTTTAAATAAATGTATGCCTTAGACCATTTTAACACAGGCTATCAATGGCAATTTAGCTGAAGGGCAGCCATCTTTTTTATTGGAAGGTTTCTGTTCCCTTCCTTTGCAGCACAAAGAGAAAATCCCATCTTTAAACACGATGCTGAACAAGATGTTGCTCATAATTCAGTAGGTAACATACTTCCCTCTGAGCCAGAGTTGGAGCACTGCCTCAGCATAATATTTTAAAAGGTCCCTTTTAAAAGCTGCCATCTTTCAAAATTAGTCCTACTGGTGACATTTTTTTCACTGGTGGGCTCACGCTTTCCCCTCAAACTGTCCATTTTACATTTCGTTCAGGTTGTTATTTAATTCTTAAGCAATTTCCTAACATTTCTTTGCCATATTCTTGATAACACATAGGAAAATAAAAATAAGCAACTGCTGGAACTATAAACAAGTAATTTAAAATTATGATCTATTTTGTGTGTGTTCCATACAAGCTCTTTGCAGCAGTCTGCTTGAACAGGCTTGCAAAATTACCTGGCAAGCCTTTCCCAGTATGTATAAATGATACCAAAGGTTATTATTAAGGCTGTGTCTTTCTTTGTTGTCTCATCATGAAGATTTCCTTTTCACAAAGGGATAAAACCTAGCCACAAAGAATGGCAGAATTGGAAAAGAGTCTGCCAGCAGACCTTTAACAGCATGGCCAAACTTGACAAGTAACACTCGGTCATGCCAAAAGAAGGTTGCTGGTTCAAACAGTCACTGAAGTTCGGGTTTGGGATGAATTAAAAGGATCTGTTGTCAGCCTCTGCTCTCATGTTTGTAAACTCTTTTATAGCAAAGGCCACTGTGGAGATCAAAGGAAACATTCAAGTCAAGATGGTGACAGCCACTCTGGATAAAGACCAAAGGTCAGAAATTATTATCTAAACCCTACTGCCTAGAATAAACAATTCCTATGCAATAAAAATTGCCAGTAAATGACATTTTTCAGGATATTTTTCAGTCAGCTAAGTCTGGATCCCAATTGCCAAATTTTCAGTCTTGCGTAAATATGCACCGAAGAAATATAACACTAAGCATGTTGGTTTAGTTTTACTTTCAATTACTTTTGTTGGTCGTATTCATTATTCTGGCAGTAATATGTCCACATACATCCAAAGTCATAAGTTTGGACGAATATTCTGCCTTCTTTTTTCTCCTCATGTGCCACAAGGATTTCACATGTTGCTCTTGCACCCTATCAACGCACAGGCCTTTGAGCTGTCTTCTGCTCTGTCATGCAATCTTGCCAGTACTGGTTCAGCATCATCCTGTAGAAACCGAATGCACATAGCCCTTAGGACTTACTTGTGGTCCTGCTCAGCTTTCCTTCACTTCGCTTACTCCTCCCCTTCTGTATTCTCACCTGTAAAACTCATTTCGACTCTTTGCCTGCATTTCTCTTTTTCCATTTTTTCATTCTCTCAGTTTTTCCTTATTTCCCTTTTCTTCCCTCTTCTTTTCCACCAGTTCTCTTCTCCCTCTGTCATCATCTTCATGCTTTCTCAAGCCTCACTCTTCCTTTGTCTCTTTTCTCACATCTTTGTCCATTTTTTAGTGTCAGGCTCTTTCTTTCCCCTTTGTCTTGGCATTTAGAAAGCTCTAGAAGTGCTCCTCTCCAGCTCATCATTAACCTGTGAGTCCATTTATTCACTTCTAGCTCATTGGGACTTTTCATTGTTTTTCTTTCCAGAATGCTCCTGTAAATTAAAAGGCCAAGACTAGCCCATTTCTCTCTTGGCTAGAAAGAGGAACAGATTCAGATCATGCAGTCTTAGTCCATTTCCATCACCAGCAAGCTCACAGGGCTCATTACTGGAATGTGATGCTAGCAGCTGCAGCTGGCAGACCAGGATCCAAAATTTATGTGAGTCCTGATGGAGTACTGGGATGGGGTTGGCATGCTGACATCTATGTCCTGCCGTAAGGAGAAATGTAACTCTAAAAAACAGTGTTAAACATTACATCAAGGTGTCTGTCACTCTGGGAGAACTGAAGGGCTTTTTTTTTTCCTCCTGGACTGTACCATTGTGTTACAGTCAAGACAACCATTTGACCATAGCCTTTTGAGGACTTGTTTATGCAATGAATATTGTTGGTGTATAATTCAGTAGAAGGTTGTGAAAAGGCATTAGAAGACACTGGAGATCCTGAGAATCGGTGCTTTTTGTTTTCTCATCTTTCTACCACTGTTCCTTTTCATGTTTCAGAAAGAAGATTAATATATTCCTGAGTGAGAACACAGGATAAAATAAGATCACTGGGGAAGGAAGCAGTCTCTCTGCAGATGTACATACTCTCATTGGAGGGAACTGTACTATTTAGCATTTGAGCATCATTTCTCTGCTGTGAATTAGGGAAGGCAAGTTAACATACAAAAGAAACTCATCGACTACGTGACTGGCTCACTTTGATTTTCAGTTATGATTACTCATATTAGGTGTTGATTTCAGAGTGCTTGCCAGTATATAAACAGTGAAACACAAAACCAGGTAAACCTGGTAATGTCAGAGATGAGAATCTAGGTCTATAGTCAGAAGTCATGAAAAAACCCCAAAGCTTTACAGTATAGTCTAGCAGGCACCTAAATACTTCAAGTGAGGAATTAGTCAACTCTAGAACGTGACGCCTGAGAGGACTGAACAAGGGTAGAAACCATCTCTGTTTGGTCAGTGTCCGCAGTGCGTGCAGACTCTCACAAGGCCCACACTGTATTTCTTTTGGAGAGTTGTATTTCCACTGTGAAAATCTGAACAGTTTTTGGAAATCTACCTCTTACAATTCTTCATCCAAAAAGAGAGACGTACACCCAGTTACCTGGCCCCACTCAAACAGGAAAGGAACAAACCAAAGGAGTCCCCAGAGATCCAGGAAATGACTGGAATTATTGTGCTGTGCTGTGCTCTGCTTGTGATTGCCCCTTGAACATTTGGCCCCATTGATTTCAAAGGCAGTGTTACTCCTAACTCAGCAAGACCAGAATTTTACCATTTATCTTGAGTTTCTGGTGCTTCTGTGTGGCCAACTGTGTTGTAACCATAGGTCAAATAGCCAGACATCAATGAAGAGGTAGGGCTGATGACAACTACACGTTGAGGATACCAGAAGCTGAACAAAACTGTACATAGAGCACTTGCCATTCAGTCATTTCAGCAGAGTGTTAACTGTTATCAGCTTTCTGTAATTCAGTGGTACCTAGAAGCAGGACCAAAGTCCCGCTGAACTGTTCACACAGGAAGACAATCCCTACTCTAAAGGCATTACAGTGTCTTTTAAGCAAGACACAAGTGACTGTGACAATCCAAGTGAGAAGACAGTGATGAATGGTTAATGTAATGCAGCTATCATAAAACTACATATGCCTGAAATTCGTTAATTTATGTCTTATTAATTAATTCAGATTCTATCCACCACACAGCCTAGTCACACTGGCTTGGTTGATATATATTTTGCTGACTGTATGCAAGTCCATTCATTTAAGTAGTAGTTACAGGCAGATGGTATGTGCTTATAGCAAAGATTAGATCCACTGTCTTGTGCATGGCAATGTGATAATGCTATAAGTAGGTCATGTACATGGGTTCCTTAGTGTGTTGCATGCATTTATGCATGGCTTTGCAGAAAACGCTTTTCCAGAACCAGACCCCTTCTGTATACCTTATGTAGAGTCATAATTTTAAAAGGAGGCATTGCTTTTATTTATTAAGCTTCTTATTCTTTTTACTTCTGTATTGCTTCTGTAGTTTTGTTTCATTTCAAGATATTTCTACTCCTATTAAAAGTGCATGCATGTGTATTTATAAACCTGTGATTACTACACCTATCAAAATTTTACAATTTTGATGAACGCTTCAGCCAAGCCTACACACTTCCACCCATTCTCGTGGGGAAAGAAATTCTCTTTCTACACAAGGTATATGAAGTAATGCAGTTACCTTCCCCACACTTATTGGAATCCTTTCATTATCAAACCTAAACAATAGGGATAACACAGGGAAACTAATCTCCCTGGCCTGAGAAGGCAACTATTTGGAGTAACATGTACCTTCATTTGAAGCTCCTCAAACTTCATAAACTTTAGAAAACTCTCTTGGTGCATCTGGACTAGATGACCCTTAAAGGTCCCTTCCAACCCAAACTATTCTATTCTGTGAAATGCATCTAGCAGTTACATCATGATATCCGTTACAACACTACGTATTTCTTTTCAGGTTTTCTCCGCCATCCCTTTGCTATATTGTTCATCACAGAGCATATATTATTCAGTTATGTTCCTGCCACTTTCAAAAAAATTTACTAGAAGTACACTGTTTAAAATTGCACAGCTTTAAACTCTGCCATCTTACTCAGCCCATGGCTGTTTTCAGGCTTCCACTTCAGCACTGCATAGCTTGCCCAGCAGTCTAGAAATGTTTGATTGCCATTTTCTTGCCAATGGAATGATTTTCAGCAACAAGCACAAGACCATTCTCAACATCCACTTCTAGGTATATTTTGGGACAGCACTGGAAGTCTAGTCTTCCTTAGGGGGATAAAATAAATTAATTTTAAGACATATGACTTTTGTTTTCCCCTCAGTTCCTTTTCTGTTGCTGCAGGAGATGACTGCTGCATGATCCCATCATGACCAGGCTATAGCACCGGGAAGTGTAAATGCTGAGCATTAGCTAGAGGGATGATTGGCTTGCAAACAACAGCAATGCTCATAGCTGAGGTTTGCTGAAGTCCTGGTTCAAGTAGGTGGTCTTCCACCAATCTTACATTTTGGGAGCATATTTCCATTGTGCGGTACATGTCATTGTATATTTCTACACCAGCCTACCAATACCACTGCAATTAATTTACTTTCATGGCGTATGATGTCACATGGAAGAGGGCAGAGAAGTTTATTCTCAGCAACGGTAATGGCATGTGAATATAAAATATTCACATCAATTTAAGATAGTGGTGACATGTCCTACACCTCCCATATATCAAAAAATAAGTTATGTAGGTATAAAACAGAGTCATCTCTCACAATAATTTTATTCTCATCTACCACCACTGATTTTAATGAAGTTATTTTTGATATACACGGGTATGCAAAGATAGTGAGGTCTGTCATACAGACATATAAATGTAAGGGCTTGAAAGAGGCAGACAGCTTAAAAACTCAGAGACCTTGAAAAATGTGTTTATTTAGAAGTACATAATAAATCATGGTAATTTGTGAGCACCTGTCTCAGATGATAGCCATGTTAGAAATGGTTGAAAACTTATCTCTAGAAATACATGACAACAATTACTACAGCTATATACTCTCTGGATGAATCCTAGGGGTAAAAAGCTGTACAGATAAACAAGGCAGTATATCTGTGTACAATTGCTGTTTAAGTGAATGGAGTAAATATTACAGTCTACTAGTAAATTCCATACAACTCTCTATTACTTCCACCATCAAGCTTGATATATCACATACCATGAGGAAAAACATTTACGATGGAGAGTTGCGATGTGAGAAAAATAGCATGTGCTTGGGATCAAGCCTGAGGAAAATCAAGGAAGAACTTTCTTCAAAAGCACTTTCAGCTACAACTTGTCTTTTTTCCAGGAAGATCATAAACAAATGAAACAGGTTGTTACCAGAAAATGCTGATTCTCAAAATCAGAAAGTTCCACAGAAGAGAATATTAGTGTTAATTCAACTTTGACAAAACACACACACACACTGAACCTTTCCTCATTTTCTTTCCAGTTCACCTTATGATCCCTGTGGCCTTCCAGAAACCCTGCAGCTTCTGACAACCTCTCCTCATGATTGTGATAAAGATTCCCTTGCTTGAAGGGCTTAAAAAAACATTGTGAAAAATACCTATCCAGCTCTAAAAAAAGCTGAAAAAATATATGATCTTATCTACACTATCTATAATATCATTTCAGTAATCACAAATCTCAAACAGGAACTGGTATAAAATAAAGAGTCAACAAGGAATATTTATTACCACAGTCTAGGAAGAAGTGGGAGTTTTCTCATAGTATATTTTCAGTTAATCTAAAAAGAGGTGTCACCTACAATTTATTACTATTTTGTTTTGTATGCCAGACTTAACATAAAGTTAATTTCTTTTGCACTGATGGGAATTTGAATTACTCAGTAAATGCCGAATTTGGTAGCTTAAGTATCCCATTTTTAAAGCCAGCAGATTACATCTGAATTCACAATGCCTCCATCTTCAAATGGAGAAGTTTGAACAAAAACATACATGAGTATGTTTAAGCTATTTCTTTTTGGCTTTGGTGGATTTGTCCTCTAAAAAATAAGTTATTGTTCTATATGACAATCTTTCTGTGTCTACGTCATCGCTGTACCTGAGAACTGAATGTTAATGTCTCTTTATAAACATAAATAGCAAAAAGGTGGTTTTTGTTGTTTGGTTTGGTTGGTGGATTTTTTTTTGCTAAGGATGTATGTTTAATTGTTCTATATCAATATCAAACTACAAAAAAAGAAGTTAATGAACTGGCACGATGCAAAATTCTTCTTTCTTTCACAGATAAGCTAGTTTTCTTGTGGCTATACACTACATACCATGTTACAACAAGCTCACATTATGCTGTATAGATGAATAAGCATTTGCTGCTTCTAGTTAAATTTAAAAATAGAAAAATAACAAGTGAACAACTCTATTATATTTGGAGGCAATGACTTGCCATATTCAGTAGGGGTTTATAGTTTTATACATGTCTAAACACACACACACAAAATGCGAAGGGCTACAAGGCTTTAAATTAGCCTCTGATTTTGTAAGTTTTGCACAGCTAGGTAGGAGCCTACATATAGACACCTTATGTTATTGAACTTCCTTCTTAGCCTTATTTCTATTACAATGCAAGTTGCTCAAGAAATTGCGACTTTGATATGTCCATGGTCAGGAAAGAAAAGTGAGATCTTGGAGGCTGACGATGAACGAGGAAGCTAAATAAATGTCCATGGGCTGTGATTTTTATTATTGTTGGGTTTTACTGGACCATAAAAAAGGACAGTATTAAAAATAAATCTGAGCAAACAGCACAGTTTACACAGTGCTTTTATATACGAAATATTCAAACATCTGCCTACTCACAGAAAGTCGCTGGCATGCCCTACAAACTTTATTTAGTGCAAGGGTCTTCATTAGCTAACGATCATGTTTCGCCTTTCCCAAGTTTCTAGACAGCGCCTTACTTTTTCTTATTTACTCCTCCCTATCTAAAATAACTATTTGAGAACACTATTCTACTTTTGCTTTATTATTTAATTTATGTATTTTTAACCTATACTATGGTACAGCAACAGTCCGGTACAGCTGCTAGGTTTAAAGCTGGTTATGTTTTCAGAGAACATTGGAGCAACAACAGTACTAGTTCTTATTTCACAACTGATTTACTGGATAGATTATACTGTGTTAGGAGAACTTGAACTGTCTGAAGGAAGGGAGGCAAGAGCTGCTTTTTTGACTCAGACCTTCTGCGTAGTTGATGGGTATCGCTAGTCTGAGAGAAAGCAAGCAGAGAGAAAGTACCAGGACTGGCTACAAACCATGTTTGTATTTCTGAACAAGAAAATTAGCTCCTATTATTTTTTCCTTCTTAGTTCAGAAGGCAGAAATTCATTCACTTCCTCGTGTGTAAATAAGATTGCACCAAAATTATGCTTGACTCTTATCAGTTTAGCTTCTTGAAGAAACAACCTATCAATTCCTCATTTATTGGCTGTTTTGCCAATAATGTGTGCTATTAGTTTAGCCATTAGAGACACAACTATACATGAGTAAAGACAGAGTTGAAATATTGACTACAAGACAAAAATATTTCAGAATATTAGTTTGGACGAAGGAAACAAGATTTTGACTTTCCCCTGAAAAAATATTACATTAAATTTAACAACCATGGGACAATCACGTCCCAGAAATGCATCATGGGAGAGAAATACTTTTCAGCAATCTATACTGATTACAGTCCATAGCATTGCTGTCTGAAAATTAGATATTAGGAAATTTTATTACTCACCAAGTGCTCTTGCATGACAAGAGTCTTATTCAAGAGTTAAGAGCTTATGTACAGTTCTTTTCATTCCACCTTAGATTTACTCTATTTTTAGATAGCCAAGACATTTCTAGTGTTTGTGGTTTTCTATCTTTTAAATCCTAAAACAAAAACAAAAAAAAGGGACTCCAGTAATCTTACTACTATCAGTTACCAAATTTAGAAAACTGACTTTGCATAATGAAGTTTTTATCTAGGAAAGAGAATAGTAGGATTTTTTTTTTTTTAAACCTCTCTACTAGATTTAACTGGATTAAACAAACGTCTCATCAGGTATCATCATCGGGTACCAGAAAAGGTCACAATGGTGACAGAACTTCAGTATCCAACACACTAGCATTCCCCACCTTGACTCATGGATTTTTGTGAAGTCTTTAATACCTACAGATCTTCCAGATTCACATATGTTGCATCATTGCTGGGACAAATTATTGTGTGGACCACCTGTCCTACAAGGTCTTGCAGCATATTTTTTTACCTTTATATCTCATTCAGAAACATGCTCTGAAACACAAATTAAGTTAAGATTACAGTTATGATAAGAATTAAGATTTGCAAAAATAGGCTGAACTGCTGTTTTTACACCTGACATCTGCAAGGCCAAATCCTGATATGCCAGCACTAAAAGCTGTCAGTGAGGTAACCTTAACCATTCCTGGATTAGGTATCACTTTGGGCTAGAATTCCTGCTCTGATGTGTTAAACAAATTCAAGATCCTTTTGGGTTCAAAGAGTAAGCTAAGCCCTGGTCCCAGCTGGTTCAGATATCTTATCCTGAAGGTTGGTCTGTTCTCTGATGGCTGGGACTAGAATTAAGATTTCGGAAAATGCAGGCTGCAGATCTTTTCGACTGATGGCTAATACATATTTAAGATGAAGAATGATGTGAAGAGAAGTAATGATTTAACATTGGTACAAGGGTGGGAAGTATTCCTGATCTATCATTATGTTTAGAGCTGTTAATAATGTATAAGAAAGCATAATCTGAAAAACTGTTTGTTAGTGAAACCTGAAATGCTGGCAGCATTCAATAAGAGTAGATGTCAACAAGTCCTCCGATTCTTTTGACCGATGAGATGCTGTTGGTCTCATTTTAGGGTTAGAATTACTGTTTAACAGTCACATTGAGGAGCTATATGTACTGACACATTCTACACGGCTCCCACAAGAATGTTGAGGGCTCGTGGCACACTGAAAAAGCTTACCGACCTCCTACTGCGACAGGAGTTCAGTTGTCTGTGATCCAAGGTCCATCTGGGTACATTACAGCAGTGTGACCTTGGCTCAGTTTGACCGAGAAAAATCTTAAGAAGTGAGAAAGTATGCAACGAAGTCAAGCAAGGCAAGAAAGGAAAAAAAAAAGACAAGTATAATTGCTCAAACAGTAATAGTTGGCAGATCAGGGGTTCAAGAGAGAAAAAAAAAAATACTGACCCCAAAAGGTATAAAACCTGAAAGGAAAAAGAAAAAAGAGAATCTGAAGATACAAACTCAAAACCAGTGAGGATCAGCCAATTTCAAGGAACAAGAAGGGCCAGCATTTGCACTGGCTGGCAAAGGCTTGGGAGATGTCTCATTAGGATCACGAGCTTACCACTGTAGCTTATTAATGTTAGGTGTCTATTGCGTGCATTAGCCAACCAGTAATTGCTTTATACTCAAAGGTGTGTCCTGCTTACCAAGTCTCTGCACACCACAAAAGTTGCCTGCATGAAGCAATTAAGAAAGGGAGGGTTACATGGCAAAGTAAACAAATCTGATCAATGATTAGGACCACTGCTAAAATTAAAATTTGGGTTAAGACTTCAGTATCATTGTCTGAAAGCTTTCAAGGGTCCTGGAAAATCTGTAGCGACAAAATAAGGATAAATGCTAGCCCATTATTTTTAGATTGGATGAAAGGCAACATGAGCCCTGGCCTCTGAATAAGTTGAGTGTTAAGGTTCCAATTTGGACAGGCTGGTTTCACTGATCCATGACAAAGGTCAGTTCTGAGAGTAAAACTTGGATAAGAGCGTTTGTGAAAGCACATGTTCTACAGCCAGTTTAATGTTGGATCCTAGAAAGTCCAAGTAAAAAGAGGGCTGACAGCTGTAGAGATTAACCACTGTTGACAGTTCAATGCTAATAGGTTTGCCTGGTCAGTGCTTAAGGATGGGTTTTAGCATGGGACTGAAAGTCAGATCATAAGCTGAAGAATTGCCTCTCCCTGTGGATTCTGAAAGGCCTAGAGGAGCATTGATTAGGGACTAATACTGTAAGGTGCGCTCTGAAATGGTATGCTGCTTCTCACTGTATTTAAAAGTCGGAATAAAACTTAGGGATCGAGAAAGCATGGGTTGAAGAGCTATGTTTTTGTTATTTCTGCATCACTGTCTATGGAGCCCAGAGGAGAACTGATCTCTTGTTACTATTTCTACTGGTGGTATAAGCCTAAGGCTCAGGTTAGGATTACAATCAACGTTACAGTTGGAACACTGTCTTAATTATTGAATCTACAAAAGGTGAATAACATTTCTAATGAAGATATGGGTTTTTATTTTGCATTTTAAATCCAGGTTAGGCTTAGGGATAGGGTTAGGATTTGGGAAAATTTAGATTGAAGAATCAGTTTTATGATCTATCCTAGGAATCTTACAGGAATAAGATGAGAGCTAACAGTAATGTGCAATTGCTGGTCCTGCCATGTGTGTAGCTATCTTAACTATAATTAATGCAAGTGCAAGGTTCAAGGTCAGAATCCTAGGGTGAAGGTTTCAGGGCTTTGTTGGCTGATGAGTCCTGAAGATCATTCCAGGGTGAAGTGAGGGCTGGCTCAAGTAGGAATAACCATTTGTCAGTTTGACTGCTAAGAATACTTAGCTTATCTTTCAGGATATGGTCTGAATGAGGTTTCAAAGCAGTGTTTGATGAATGATTACATTTCTCAGACCTCCTGCAAGGCCTCCAGATCCTGAAAGGCTAAATGAAAGATGTCAGGGGCCTTACTTCCATTACTACAGCACCAATTGTCTTACTAATCAACAAAGAAAGGCTTAGGATAGAATTCAGGTTTCTCAAAGCCTAGTCCAAACACCTGCAAAAATCTTCAGTGAAAAGGGATGATGACAGCTCGTCATATCATTTTCAGTACCAGGGAAAACATGTTTGTCCAGTTTATGATTATGGTTAGGAAGAACATTCAGGAAAGTGAAGACTCACAGGTGTGTTTACTGATTATTCCATAAAAGCTGCAGAAGGAAGATGAGGAGTGGTGACAGCAGGAGCTGATGTGTTATTGCTAGTTTTAATTTAGATATAGTTGTTGAACCTTAATTTTGGTTTGAATTTTAAGCCAGAGTTAGACTGTCTTCCCAATCCAGCTCTACACATTTGCATTTACTGGTGGGTCCATTAAAGTTTACAAATGTAATGCTGGCTGATAGTAAGAGAAATTAGTTTCCAAAGCAGGTGGGGTTACATAGCCTTTGATAAAATTCATCACTGTGCTGAGATTACAAGTTGGCAAAGCAGAGGCTGAGATCTGTGCTTATTGACTGATCTTGGAAGGTCTTTTACTGCAATTTAAGGGCAGATAATAACAGACCTATTGCTCTTTCAGACATGGGTCTGATTGCTTGATCAGTAACTGATATCAGGGTTTGGAGGTGAAAACTGAAGGTTTTCATGGAATATTTCAGAAAGAAAAATGATGGCTGTATCTACCTGAGCTTTCTGTGATTTGTATAGGGGGAAAGGCTGCATTGTATTAAACCTTAGTTTACAGTTTGAATCAATGAAAGCATTGGTCTTAGTGACAGAAAAACTTGGGCTGAATGTGGGGGTTTTTTGCTCCTGATAAATCCCAGAAGTCCT
Organism: Pygoscelis adeliae; assembly: GCF_000699105.1. Lineage (NCBI taxonomy): Eukaryota > Metazoa > Chordata > Aves > Sphenisciformes > Spheniscidae > Pygoscelis > Pygoscelis adeliae. Next base: position 3,666,664 of record NW_008825557.1, read on the forward strand.
GTGGGACTAAGTGAGTTACTGAAGAAAATAGGAACTTTAACCGTACTGCAATATCTAAATAGGGAGTGGTCACATGGTTGGTAAATCAGACCAGTGTTTGGGCTAGGACTGGGTTTAGCTACATTCACATTAAGTATGGGAAAACAAACTGTTGGAGTCTCCTCAGTCCAGCTGTTTTTGAAAGAGCCAAATCTAACAGAGGTGATAAAAGTTTTACTGCCAAAGGTTGACCTATGTTCATTAGGCTTAGGATTGGGCTTTGGTCAGGTAAATGCAGATAGACAGTAGTATTAACTTTGTCTACTGGTTTTGGCTGGGATGGAATTAATTTTCTTCATAGTAGCTAGTAAGGGGCTATGTTTTGGATTTGTGTTGGAAACAGTGTTGATAACACAGGGATGTTTTCGTTACTGCTGAGCAGTGATTACAGACAGTCAAGGCCTTTTCTGCTCCTCACACCACCTCACCAGCCAGTAGGCTGGGGGTGCACAAGAAGTTGGGAGGGGACATGGCTAGGACAGCTGGCCCAAACTGACCAAAGGGATATCCCATCATGCTCAGCAATAAAAGCTGCGGGAAGGAGGAAGAGGGGATGTTTGAAATTATGGCATTCGTCTTCCCAAGTAACCACTACGCGTGATGGAGCCTTGCTTTCCTGGAGATGGCTGAACACCTGCCTGCCGATGGGAAGGAGTGAATGAATTCCTTGTTTTGCTTTGCTTGTGGGCGCGGCTTTTGCTTTACCTATTAAACTGCCTTTATCTCAACCCACGAGTTTTCTTACTTTTACCCTTCCAATTCTCTCCCCCATCCTACTTGGGGGAGGAGGAAGGGGGGAAAGCAAACAGCTGTGAGAGGCTTTGTCTACTGGGGTTAACCCACAACACTTTGTCAAGATCAGGCCTTCAGGTCGAGTTGAGAACACTGTGAATTGAACCATTTTGTTAACTGTAAGACTGATGGTTATTTTGGATCCTCATATAAAACAAATTTTGTTTTATGGTAGAGCTTAGAATTAGGATTCAGAATTGCTGATAATCTTAAATTATATTTTCAACAAAAATAATACTTCAGGATAAAGCTTAAACACGTACTAGCTTGAGCAATTCTTTTAAGCAGTTCTTATGGGTATGAGGTACAGAGTGCAAATTAAGTCTGTGATAAAGGACAAAGATAGGGTTATTGCTGGGGAAGGTAGAGAGTCTTCAGTTTCATTGAGAAGAGGCCTTTAGGTTAAGTTGAGGACAGATGTCACCTTAAGCACAGGGCTAAAAGTACATCTTATTCTCCTATCTATTGAGTAGGCCTTCAATAGCCCTAAACTCTGCTAAACTGCAGAACTTCAGGTAAAATTCACTTACACTTAGAAGTTAAACAGACAGAAAATTCTGATTTATTTTTATAGGTTTTTTGTAATTTGTTTTAAAAATGGACTTAAGACAAGGACATAAGCAGTCTTCAACAGATTTCCTGAACTCTTTTAAATCTTGACTTCTGTTTAGACTTTAGGGTGTCTTCAGAAAAAATAAGAACCCAGAAGCAAGATAATTTTGTTTTGAAGAGGTATTCGGAATGGACATAAAGACACATACTGGTTTGATTTAACTTAAAGTTACATCTCACAGGGCTGATAGACTCTAAGCAAAGCCTAGGGATAGGATGATGGTTATGGTTCTGTAACCAGGGGTTGTCAAAACTGATGTTATAGACTAATTGAAAGAAATCTTTAAGACAGATGGGAACAAGCATGTGGTTGATCTAAAGTAATAAAACTTAATCTTGTCTTGAGACACAAAACAGGTAGAGAGATAAAGTTACAGCTGAAGTTTGGATTCATTTACAGGAAAGAAGTTATAGAAATATATTGTACTGAGGAGACCTTTAAAGAGACAAACTATACAGGCTTCATTTGAATTGATCAATTCTTATCTGATCTAGTTTAGTGCCCTAGGCTTGACCTAGGTAATCCTAGGTCAAGCTTCATATTATGGTTACAGTGAGGATTATAGTTCAGTAAGGTAGGTAGTTAAAGTTTTGGTTTTTTTTTTAAGAGAGGCACTCATTTAACTAATATCTGCTGGCATAACCAGAACTGTTTAACTTGCAGATGGATAAGCCTTCATTGCAACCCTACACCTAGCTGTAGCTCAGGGCCTGCCATGGACCCAAGCTCAAAACTTTCCATCTCACAGATAGGACATCTCCTCTGCCTGTCTTTATGGTCTTTCTCACAAGGATTCTCCTCAGAGAACTCTCCTAGAAGCTTCTCACTAACCAAATCCAAGAGCCAAGCCCTTTGTCAGACCTCCTACTTCTTATCCACTGGCAGTGCCACACTCAGCAACTCTTACAAAATCACCTTATCTCCTCACCTTAACTAGGAATCTTCTTTCTTGCCAAGCTGCCTCCTCCCTTCTGGGCTATCTGGTTCATGAAGCACAGCCCTAGGTTTAGCATAGACATAGCACATCAGCCAGATTCAAAGTAAGGTCAAGCTTATCTGTGACCTCAAACCTAAAGACAGCTACTTCAAAATACTTCCTTGCTCAGCTCTCAAGCCTCTGGTTTACCACATCCAAACCCTTATCCCAGGCTTAGCAGTCCCCATCATATAGACCAGGTTTCAACTTTCTACTATGGGTCTTGCCCAACCAACCTCTGTCCCCATTCTCTTCAATACATCTTCAGACAGTAAGAAGGGTTTTGCAGCTCCAACCCATCAGCAACTAGGTCCTCATGAGGAGCTAAACCCAAGCCATTTCTCAGGACTAGATCCTTTAGCCCACAATACAAGTACTTTGCAATGTAAGAAAACCCTCTCCAATTTCATTTAAAGACCTCCTCTCAAATACTTTCACAATACTTCATAACATATACCAGAAGGACCAAATCGTCTTGACCCAAATCACCAGCTTCAGACACACCATCACTCACTGCTCCTCTGCTAAGCCTAGGCTATGGAAGACAGAGAGATGAGGAATAGGCCTTCATCCCATCTTCAGAAAAGAGCTGCCCTGTTGAGACAGATTCCCAACTGGCTTAATTCTAAGTACTAACTTGGGAGAGTTGTTGCAGCCTTAGCTAAGCCTGAGGTCAGAAATCAGTCCAGAACATAAGCCAGGAGCAACACAAGACTGGAGAGGAGCCCCCTCTAGTTAAGGTGAGAGCTTTCAGTGTTTTGATCAGTACTACTAACTCTACAGATAGTTTAGACAAGTTATAAGTCTACAATGGAAAGCATTTACTCTTCAGCCTTGACCTGTTAACTGCATCCAGCTGGCTTCTCAGTTAGTATGTATCCTCAGCCTCCTTCAACAGCCTTTATTACGGGGTCTGTGTTGTGTCCATGTCTCCTTGACTGCCTTTTAACATGCCCCCAACATTCAACAAGCCACAAAAATCAAACTGAATGATAGTGCCAGGTCTGCCGGCCATCACTCTGATCAGCCAGTACAGTATATCTTCACAACTTTTTGTCCAGCCTTCAGCCCAGACTCCCTTATCTTACCCTAACCCTCATTCATACCTAACCCTATAAATCATTTAGGAACATTTATGCATGGCAGATCACCTTAGCTATTCATATGTAATCAAAGTAATTAGGTAGTCAACTGAAATGCAAGGTCTTGTCCAAAATTAACTCTAAAGAGTTATGGATCTTGTACCATTTCTTTTGGAAAAAAGTAGCATAGTTTTTTTATCTCCAATCCATACTTTACATCTTACACAGCTCAGGTATACCCAGCAAACCAAGCCTACAACTGTGAGCTAATTACATTTTCAGCTTGAGGGATTCTTCTGCAGTCATAGAAAAGTAGCAACCAGTTTTTAAGGTGAGACCTGGTTTTAGGATTCAATTGACGCACTTTAATAAATTAACTCTGCTTGCAGACTGAGAGTACAAACTCCTAATTCTGGGGCTCTCCATGTCACTTGGATAGGACTAGATTTCTTCTTATCCTATCTGTAAGGCTCATGGTACCTCTGATAGACTGTCTATTCACAGAGAGAAAGAGCAATGAGCTTTAATCATTTTTTAATCTCATGCACATGCCCATCCTCCATTACTTTGTCTGAATTCCAGCTTATAACTAAATGCAACTCTGAACATTAATACTAGTCTATTCTTACTAGAATAGAACAAAATACAGTAAGGAATCACAAATCAGGCCTTAGCTCAGAAATTATCCAAGAGCAAGCCCAAGTAACCCTAACCTCATCATAAACCTTAAACATGTCAGTCACAGGACTGAGTAGCTCAGACACAGGAGGAGAGAAAGGAAAGAAGGAAAAGGAAAAAAAAAGAAAAGAAAAAATCAAACCAGTAGTTCTCCTCGATAAGGAGCTTCAGTCCTGTCTCAGCCTTGGATTTATCACATTGGTTATCCTCAGCCTCCAGACAAGACCTTCATTAACAAGCCAGCAGCTGTACTGCCCACAATGGGCAATTCCAAAAATAAGCCTGATGTGTCCCAGATGAGTACTTATCCTCATCTTGGCTTTGTTTAAAAATAAAATATAATTTAAAAATTTCTTCCCCTAATTGTACTTAGTGACCTAACCTGGACTTAAACGTAAGGCTGGACCAAATGCTAAATATGTATTGGCCATAGGGTCGAAGTTAGCACCATTCAGCCAGTGAGCTGCCAGGAGTGCCATGCCTTGAGCCAAGCCCTTCTGGAGCTGTTTGGCAGCGAGAAAGTCAGGTTCAATGGTTAAAGGACAATAACAAACACCCCACCATCACCAAGTAATAGGAAACTCTCTAGTTTTCTGTGATGAATATGAATCAATTTCTTGGGAAAAAAAGACCTTAATAAGTAACTGAAGAAGCTAAGGGACAACAGAGAGTGACAAGAAGATTAGCAGAACAGGATAAAGTAACTAACAATTCCTCCCCAAAAGCATAACTATAACAATACACAGTTCCCTCTTCTATTCGAACACACATACCCCACACCCCCATCTTGGGGGATTTTAGGTGGGGCAACCATTAAGCAGCCAGTTGCTTGGCAACTTCTGAAGTAACATCTTATTCACAAATTTTGGTTGTTTAATCTCAAGGCTCCCTCACCTATCTTGCTGAGGAGTAAAGTTTCACAGAAGCTGCTAACGTTCTGGGGATGGAGCAGGGAGTCACATACTGACTCCCAGTAGTCATGGCTCATTCCCACTCCTCTAGCCACTTCTGCTGCTGCTTTTGTTCCTTCTACAGCTCTTTGCTGCTCTGAAATGTGAAGGCTTGCTAGCAATTTATGTTCCTCTTACCTCAGCTCCTCAACAAAAAGCACAAAGAGCGTATGTGTATTATGCATGGTGCTCTTGCTTGCAACAGAAATGAAAAACTCCCTATTTTTCTGCTACAGAAGACTCCGACTTCAACTTTCTCCACAATTAAATTTTTTTTGCCCTCAAGATTGAAAGCTGTTGTCTTAAAGTAATTACCTGTTCCAACCCCAATCACTGTAGATTAAATGGCACAAATTCTTCCATTTTGTGACATTAGTTCCTTCTAGTAGTAATGTGTCTCAAGCACAATAAAAAACATACATAAATGTTTCAGGCCTACCTGTTGATTCCCTTATTCATCACCCCTTCTCTTTATCAGATGCGAACAGCACCTCGTTCTTTTGGTCTCTTTCCTTTTAGGGTCTTTTTCCTCCTGTGGAGATGACAGGTAAAGAGGACTGCTTTCTCTTTTTTAAGACCTGAGACATCACATGTACATGCCTTTCATCCCCACTCCCTGCCAGATACTTGACAGCCTGACAAATCCATTTCTGTCACACCTGGACACACCAAACCATACTTCTCATTTTCTCAGCTATCCAGAGCACGTCAAATAGGTATTGTGTAGGTTAAGCTTTTTTTAAGCTAAGGTTTTGGGGGTTTGGGGGTTTTTTGGTTGTTTCATTTTTTGCTTTGTAAGTTGGTAACTTCTTTTTTTGTTTGGGGTGATACAGTTATTGCTTCACATGTTTTGGACAAGAGAAAATGAACTTCTCTGGAGACTTCTTCTGACAAGATGTTTTCGTGCCTCCTTCCATGATGAAAAAGGTGAGTTTTCCCTCCTAGAAGAGATCTGATGAAGACAGATGTCAGATCTCCAGCCTGTCTTTCAGACATCTTTTGATGCGCAGTATTTGAAGTGAAGTCTCCATGAAAAATTTTTTCCCCCGTCTATCTACCAGATGTCAACAGAACATTTCCTACAGGTGGGCACCCTGCTGGAGCTCTCTGCAAGGGGGAAGAGCAAGGATGAAGGGGATGAAGGCTGTACTTTCTCTGTAAGCCTCAGAACCAAGAATAATTCATAAGTCTAGTCCGGCAGCAAACAAAAATAAATACATACATACATAGATAAATAAATAAATAAATCACAGAGTTTTCAGAATACTGCCATTCCCAGAAAATTGACCTTTACAGAAATTAAATCAACAGTAAGCAATTAGCTCTTGTTGAAGTTAGCCCTCAGTCCACACATGGGATGTGCAGGATCCAACAACACTACTTTCGTCTCATATTTTTCCAAACTCTAAAAAGAACGATCTCTTCTCAGACTATATTAAGAATGCATCTTCTCCTGCTGTTCACAGACCTTTTTTACGTTGTTGAAGACATCTTAAATCTAGTTCCCTGAAACAGAACCTAACCATACCTTAAATCAAAGAATATCAACCAACTCTATTCACTCCAAAAAATATTTCTGTTATTTGAGATGCAAATAGCGAGGCTGAAGAATGAAATGCCTAATTTCAGTGCTCAGAAATGGAATACAGACAGGCAGATAATTACTACCTTTTCTCAAGCTCACTGTGTTCACACTAGTCCTCAAAGGCTGAAAGTTTGTGTCTTGGCCAGATTAGGGAGGATTTTCGCAGACAGAAAGGAGATCTCTAACCCAAAGTTCAACTTCCAGCCAAATACCTATTGTCTGCTCTAATACCACAGGGAAACTACAGCATTTAAGGAATGATCATTGGTGTTTTCTCTTATTGTTGTTCTTAGAAATAGCTTTGCTACTGTGGCTGAAGTATCCAGAAGAGAAATTCAGTTGGATACAGACATTTTTATTAGAAAGTTTCAGCCCCAGATTGCAGAAGATTAACTCCCAGTTCTTAGGCTTTACTATGCCAATAGTACAGGGAGCCTGATAAGTTTCCTCAGCAATTCTGTGATAGTTTTAAAGGAATTTTCTGTCCTAGTGTGTAAAATCAGTCAAGAAGATGGAAACTGTCAGACTAACTAATAAATCCAGAGGCACTTCTGGTGCTGTTCATCATACTTGTGGTGAGTACCAGAGAGCCACATAGTACCCTCAGGAAAATAACTTAATGCTAAGAGTGGTTTTATTTGGGGTTTTTTGCGGGGAAGGGGGTGTCAGGTTTTTTAAACTGCTACTCTCACTACTCTAAAGTACTACTCAGTACTTTATCACTGCTAGGGAGAGATAAGTGATAAAGTAGAAGGAAAAAAAACCTGGTGGTGATCTAATGATACACAAGCACTCTAATTTACTTTTAACAAGCAGATTTTCATTTTTATTAACCTAATGTTAGGCAAACACTTTATAGTAATATATTATTTAACAAACAGAAAGTAAAATAAATTCTGAATAGCTGGAAAATGAAGTGGCATGTTTCAGATTCCTGTTAAATTTAAGTCAGTACTATGTCAATTTTCACCAGAAGAGCCAAAGATTTCAGCAATAAAGTAACACCCAACATAAGAAATTGAAGCAAAACTAGCTCCCACTCCCCAGAAATCTACTTTTAGGTTTTTATTACTTAATTCCAAAGAATCACTTTGATATGAAAAACAAAAGTGCTGAAACAACACACTTTTTTTTTTTTTTTTGAAGCTCTACTTGTGGGTGTTGGAAATAGAGTGGCAGAGAGGGGAAAAGGTTCTGGAACTATTGCCCAAATTAAAAAATTTGGTATGCAAATACTTGGTATTGATCTGAAACTGAGTTTTCTGCTAAATGCATTATGTGTTCAGAACGGCTTATTTAACTGATCTAAGGGTCCCAAAGACTGAAGATGTCAGATTTTGATACTATCTATAGGGACAGGATACAGCTATGAAGATTAACCCTAATATTCACCAAAGCTTTGGAGCTGTTTAAGTCCAGAGTACAAGCTTCGCCATCCATTAACATTTTCCAATGAAAAGGCAAGGTTAAATATGCACTGACGTTACTACTGCAAAGAGAAGGAAAGCTGAGTTTCTTTCTGGCATTGTCTGAGCTGCAGTGAGGTGCACACATTTGCAATGATTGTGGAGATAATTGATGAATGTCGATACTGTTAGTTACATATGCAGGAGGTGGCGAAATGCCAGTATCTGACACAAAATCATTTTTTTTTCCCTGAGAGCAAACACTGTCCCTGCTGACATCTCCTAGGGCCCAGCAACAGGGGAAGAGCAGCATGTCCCCAAAGCATGTGGTGGGAAACAGGCAGAAAGGATTGCTTTGTAGGCTCAGATATTCTCACTATAGATTTGAAGTTCCTTCTTTGTAGCTCAGGGGCAGACTTGTAGTTGTCTTTCCCTTGTGTCCAAACCCAAAGATGACTTTTTGCAGGAACATTAGTTGCTTCGTGGTTTGTAGAATGAAAGAAGCACCAAGATGGGAGAAGAGTGTCATTGTGTCTGTTGATACTCTGCACTCAAACCAGCATACATTTCCATCACCTGGTTGGCTAGGATTTAAGGAGAAATCAAGTCACGGTCCGAAACCATGGCTGCTGAACATCAAAGCTACCATGGGACAGCAGACCTCACAGCTGGCTACAGGCTGACCTTTCTAAGTCATTCTAAGAAATTCCAGCTTCTTCCGCTGAGACACAATCATCACTTTTACAGAGAGACTCCCAAAATGCTGTCTTAAGGAAAAATGGATTCCTGCGTTCCAAATATTTAGAGACCGATTCAAACCCTACCAGCATAATAATGTCTTTGAATTTGTTAAGATTCTCAAATATTCCAGCATGAAAAGGGAGAACTACTGAAGCCGGAGTCAAGATTAATCAATAAGTGTTGGATTGATTCACATAATGACATTTCCCTTTAGCTATTCTGAATAATTTCATTCACTAAAGAGAATCAGTCATTTTCATTTACCAGTATGTCAGGGATTACTATACAGACTTTTAATATCTACATTCATTTAGCCGCATCCCTGTTTGAATGAGGCTTAGGATGATTCACAAAGGCATTTGAGCTGTCATTTCCACCTGAATTCTGGAGGTTAGTTTCCCCTCTGCAATCACAATGAAAATACATGAAATAAAAGGATGAAAATACATAAAATAAGATGCACTGGTTATAGATAAAGCATACTAAATTCAGCATAACTCATAATTTTTTCCATAAGTGATCCAAGCAGTATTAATACAAGGTTATGCCACTCCGTCTACTTTAACACTTTATTTTATTTTTTTTTAAATAACAGATTACATCACAGCTAAGGCTGCATATGACTTTTCAGGCAGTTCTGTGGAACCAGAAAAATACTTGTGGGTTTTGCATCTTTCTTAAACACATTTTTAATCTCAGAGTCCACAGAACACACTGTGGTCTTCTTTAAATTCAATTTTTACCTTTTTTTGAGAGAATGCGGATATAGGTCTTTTTCCACTGAAAGCAGCCCAAATTTATGTGGAAAAATCTGTGCTTAAAAAAAAATAGAAGTTTTCACTTTGTAGTAGGAAAAGAAATCATTATTTCTTCAACAGGTGAAAATGCTGGAGAGAGTGTAGGTGCATCCGTGAAGGGCATAAGAAGTGTTGCCAGTGGTCCCCAGACATTCAGACACCCCAAGGGAAGCTGAGGACACCAGTAGCCCCAGCCTCTCCATACCCTGCGGAGGTGCCCTTTCCATGCCCTGGAAGGCATCGCAGGGAGTGACACACCGGGAAGAGGGGCATGTGCCTTAGCCCCTGCTCTCTCACCAGAGCTGAGGCCACTCTCTCCAGCAGGCAGGACACATCTGCCCTGATCAGGATGTGGACCTGTGAATACCCTCTCAGAAGGTGGCACCTAAGCCACCTTGCTCCTTTCTCACATAACAGACACTAGGAAGAGAAGGAAGTGCATAAAAGGAAGAGACCACCACGACTGTCGTGAGCCTGACAGAGCTCCCCAGGCACACAGACCCCAGCTCCAGCACCTTCTTTAACCTTTCCTTGGGTTAAACAAGGAGGCCCTTTGTCCCAGCCCTTCTTTTGGGCTGGTGTGTTTGGGCACATTCAGCTGTGCACACAGAGACTCTGCAAGCAGAATATACACAGCATTAAAGTAGAAAGCAGTGGCTTGTTGGCTAGGCCACGCAGAAGGCAGCTGGGAATTAGTGAGCTATAAGGCTAGGCATTAGCATGCTCCCAGCCTGAGGGGGTCCCCTCAGGATCTTTGTTGGCCAGACAGGCACCATCTGGCAAGGAGGGGTCAGCCTGCATGGCTCCAGGAACAGCTCCTCCACACTGCCAAGCTGCTGTCTTCTACCAGCTCCATCAGCACCAATGGCTTGACCCAATTACCTAATGATGCTCACTAGCCTCCTTTCCCCTCCTGCCCACTTCTTCCCTTTTAGGGTTTTGTCTCTCCCTACTGCTTTTTATGCTCCTGAATCTTTGAGCTACTGATGATCTGGCCCCAACTCTCCTATCGCTGGCTATAATTTTATCCTTCTTACCTTTCAACAGAATTTCTCACAGGTCTTCAGCAGCGTGAGCAAGGTAGTGCAGCTGGGCCAAGGCCGAGCTGGACCTTGGAGCCTTGGGACACAGGCAAGTAAATCCTTAAGAAAGGAAGGGGGGGAAGTTCCAGCAACAGTTCTTCCCTCACCTTTTCCTAATATGATCTGCATGGCATAGGACCAAGCTTGTAAATCCTGGCTAGGATCATGCAGAAGATAAACATCAGTGGTTCACAACTGTTAAGATGTATATTCAAGAGCTGAGATTTAGGGTCTTACCAACTGAAATTTAAATGCCTGCAAGACAGGCAGGATTTTGAAGGTATTGCACTTCAATTTAAGTACTTAAAGTAAGAAACAGACACCCAAACAAACCCTAGTGATTCAACAGAGTTGTGAGTTGGTTTTTTAACCTAGAAGGCAACTTAGATGGGGAAAAACAGCGCTTACATGCCAAAGACGCAGAGGCAGCAAAGCACATTCTGGTGTAGTTGCTTGACTTTTTCTAGCACATAGAAACATATCCAGGGAAAACTCCCTTGGCTTATAAGGAGAACAGCATTTCTCTCCCCATTCACTATTCACCCTTTGCTCCCTTTGGAAAGGAAATTCTAGAAGTATCAGCTAGCACTTCTAATTGCAGAAAACCAAGGTTGAGATTTTCCAGTACAGAAGAAAAATAATGCAGGTCAGGAGTAATGACAAATATTCCATTTGCCTTTGTAGAACTAGCCAATATCTGTAATAAATCTATGTATGTATGTCTCCAGAAAATAAATGGTTGTGTTTGCTCAAACCACATTTGAATCAGCTTCAAAAAAAGGTTTCATTTATGTCCATTAATTTACCTTCAGTTTCAGAAGAAGGGTTCAGTGGGTTCCTATTTCCTCTGAAGTACTGAGCTAGGTAATTGTTATGTCCCTGAGCTGCAAGAGGCACCCAGGTGCTTCACATATTTCTATTTTTACCCAAGCTTTACACTTCAGGTAATTGACGCATAAGGAAAATCATAATCACAATCCATCAAACTTGTTTCAGTATGTGTCTAGCCATGTACAGACTCAAACAGAATAAGTGTCATACCGAACTGGGAACACAGGGCTTGTCCCAACATTGGGAGTCAAGAGGTTGCACACTTCTGAGGACATGGGCTTGAAGTCTCATTTAGAAAATAGAACTCATTTGATCCTCAGGAACTGATTCATAGGACTGTATGTGATAGTTTATCATGTTGACTAGACCTGGACTTATAATTCAGATTAACTTTATACTCAGTTAAAAAAAAATAATAATAATAAAAAAAGACATTTTCTAGGGCTCAATTCAAAGTTTATGTCTAAATTAGATCACAGTGTCAGCAGTGTGGAGTATATTTCCATAATAAAGTCCCTCAGGTTAAAAGTTCCTTATTGCAGGCTGTGTCATTATATGCACTTTGTTGCATGGATATAGTATGTGTCAGGGAGCCACATTTTTATTATTGTCACATTGAACAACATAAGTGATGTAGAGACCTGTAGGAACCTCTGTATTTCATTCACAGCCTGATCATGGCATCTAAATCTAAAAACAAATTATTCAGCTCAGGACAGCAATCTGTTATCCCCTGCCCTACATATCTTTCCTGCCTTTCAGCTCTTCCTTGAAAAGACAGCAGGAAAAATGATGCAGGCTGAAGAAGAAAGAGGGGAAGCTAGATACTACACGATATGCTTGAATGCTGTTACCTCACATTTTTAACTACATGCTTATAGTAGGTCTCCAGCTCTGTGAGCCTCTGGTTCACCTTGGAGCACTAGGGAAAAGGCAGCTGAGACAGGAACCACGTAGCAACCACAACTTTTCATCTCAGATCTAATTCACTTACTGACTGTCCTGTTTAATATCTTCTGGTGCTGCACCGCATACTAAAAATTCAGATGAAGTATCTCACATGGGAAAATTTTAACATTACTGCCAATTATTAAGTACGTGCAGTCTAAAAGAACCAAACAGCACTTTTACTTCTCTGACACATTTTCTACTGGAACACAAAGGGGGAAAACAGTTAAAAAATACTGATTAATGTATGTCTTGTGATACCTCACTAATTAAGGCAGATTCCAGCTTTCACTAAGTATAGCTCCACAAATGACTTTACTACTAGTGCCAAGTAATTGAGTCTAAGGTACAAAAGTAAAAATGTAATAGAATTTAATGATGCACTCTATACCACTAATGGTCTCTACTCCCATGAAGTGTTACAATAGGCTCTCTCAGTATCGTCTACCTGGGGTATCACTTAGTCCCCCAACAGGTACAGTTCACTATGGTTTCAGAGGATTTTTTTTAAACTAGATAGCTGAAACTTCAGTATAATGCCTCTGTTGTAACTCACCATCTAAGAAATACAAATGCTGACTCTCCCAAGCGAAAAGCGCCACATTTTAAAGGGTTGTAAACATTTAATTATTTTATGATTTAATGCATTTTTTATCAGAGTAGCAGTTTTGAACATAGATATAAAAGCCTAGGATTAACAGCTGATCCAATATATCTGGCTGGTAATACTGCTTTCAACAAACACATTTGATGAGCAAACATGTCCTCCTAGCCACCTACACTCATACCCATCTGTTAGGATGGCAATGTGCCTCTGCACGAGGTAACATGCCAGTATTAGAAGGCCAGAGAAACAAGCCAAAAGGAGAAATCTAAATAACATTGCACTTACCAGATCTGCTTCCTGAATTTCATCCTACCTGTAACAAGCAGTATTACACTACTGCACACTGACTTTTTAAATTTGATTCCAGTCGTGTACAATTACAGGACAAGCAAAACACAGGAAAGAATTGGTTGGTTGTGGGTACTCACAGCTGCCAAAATCCCTTGAGATGGATTGCAGCTGGTAGTTGAGAAGCCCATTAAGGATATCTGTCAATTTATTTTGAACAGCTAGAGACAGCAGGTACTGCAGGTGAAGATAATTCCCTGGAAGACCATACCACCTGGGAGAGTCACAATCAGCACAGAGAGGCTAACTACAAGCTCTGCCTCTATAATGACAGCCTGAAATGGCAAGAACTATAATTCACCCTGTCTGAATTGCAAACCTTGTCATGTTTGTTTTACAAACCTGTGCATTTTATTTCTCAAAAAGCACAAAATCTCAGAAAACTTTTTATTCATCAATAAGTGTGGGGCTTATGCACTCACTGCGGTTGTGTGTCTTTGCCACTGTGAAGTGGGTAGAAATTATTCTGTATTCTGCAAAAAATAAACAGACAGAAGAAACTGTCATTTTACATTTCCAAGAATATAATGAGTGGGGTTTTCTTAATTTTGAGGTCTGCACTTTACCAAAAATAGTTTCTGTTTCAATAGAAGTCCTTTGGGTTTTTTCATAAATATAAAATTGCCCCAACAGCTTTAGCATATGTAGGCAGTTATTTTAGAAACAATATCTTTCCAAAAGAACATGGTAAAATTACAAAATATCTCTTAACAAAACTGATGATTAACAAAGTATTCCTTTATAGATGACCTGTAAAATTTTGAGATGAGATTAGAAAAGCATTTCCCACTTTGGTACTAAAACTCCATTTCCTAAGCTTTGGAAAATACCGGTTTTAATTAGTCTGCCATATGCTGCTGTGTATACCTCTTTCTAAGCAGAAAGCCTTTGCTTTGGGATCTCTCCGAGACTCAGCTGCCCTGACATATCCAAATCTCCCACTGACCATACAAACTATTTAGGACCTAGCCCATAGCCCAGGGGAAAAGACTGTTATTACCCCTACCCTGTTCCCTTTGCCATGATAGCTATGCACAGTGGGGAGGTACAGTCCCACCCTTTGATATGATTACAGTTAACTCTGAGATTCTTCGTCCTTTCTGTAACAGAGCAGAGATGGGAGAAGTTATTAATTTTTAAATGTTTTTAATTGTGAGAAATCTATGCCAAGAGGATGAGTCTTTCCGTTCTCCCTGAGAGGGACAACACCAAATATTACAGCCAGCCCATGATTGGAAAAAGCAACCAAGGAAGGATGATGGCACAGAGAGGAGGACAGGGAGAAGATAAGTGAGTTTTCAGCTATGTCAGCCCCCCTCAAGTTTTTTGCCTAACTCAAAGTAATGCAGGGTCATTTTCTTCAAGAACAGCGTAGAATCTATTAGGATCTACCTTTCTTGATGAAATTTTCTTGAAGAAAAAGAAAACAGGAAGAAACCAGACAGGGATCGGAGCTCCTCCACTAAGTACAGAAAAGAGGAACCTCAAATACTGGTCTGTTTTCTACTATCATCTGTATGGATAGTCTATATTCTGTGTTGAATGGTTGTTAGCAACATGCCCTCTACAGTAGCTCATTCACTCTTTATATAGTCACATAAAATTCTCCGATCTCAACTTAACATTATGAAAAGGACTTCAGTTGCCAAAAAAATCCAGCCCTTAGACCTGCCGTGACTTTTGCACCATCCTGCTTTTCACTCCTGCTTCAATGATACACCTGTCTGCTGTTTTTTGCCTATGTAGATTAAGGATAATGTAAGGCATTGATTATTTGCTCTTCATTTTTACATCATATCTAGCCCAAAAGGGATCCAGCCTCTGTCCACTCAAGGCTAATATCATAAAATAATGTGATAAATAATACTAGCTATTTTAATTTGTTCTGTTGTTTCAACATTTAAAACCAGGCACTAAGAAAAGCAACATCTTGCACTCATAAGAACCAATTCTCTAGCTAACGTACTTGAGGAAAGCTCAGTTGTATATAATCTAGAAAAATCACATACTGAATAAATAGCAGGCTCGTTTCCCTGAGTAGAGGAGAATTTATCCTCTAATGTTTGTTTTCTAACTGAATATTACATTTTCTCTGTAGGTCCTATTTCTCACAGCCTGAAAACCCTACTTCTTCTTCTCATTTCTTCCAAGCTGCTGCTTAGAACTCTTGAAAAATAGCTACTCTGTACTACCTCATAGCTTGGCGTTAGATGGGATAATATCATTTAAATTCAAAAATATTAGTCAGATTAGTTTGGGTTATAGGGTTATATAACAGAATATGTCAATTAAATCATTATTGAATTGGCAGAGTGGAGAAAAGTTTGTTCTTGTTAAATCCAGTAAAAGAAACCCAAAGGGTAAAGTGCTCATAAAGCACAGAAAAGAGAAATCCCTATTTTTAATATATTTTGCTGTCTCAGCTCCAGAGCTGAGTCTTCTAATCATGCACTGAATTAGTATCCTACTAGCAGTGTTCTTAAATTTCAAGTATACAATCAGCCTGATACCTTACTGTTAATCTACCTAATGTACTAGATCTACCTCTAAAACCCAGTACTGTTGTTCAACTGTGCAGCAAGCTACACAAGTAATAAATACAATTATAGACACAATGCAATTTGCTTGTATACAGTATCCTTCATACCTGAGGTAAAAAATGCTTTGTAGACACAATCAGTTATGGACTAACTAGAAAAGGAATATTTTAAGGAGTGATTTAAGTAAAGGGAGTAAATCATAAATCAGATGGCAAAAAGTTCCCTCGTTGCACTTTTAAGTTAGAAGAGTGCTGGGAGAGAGCAAAAAGTCAAGCAAAGATGTGGAGTTGAAGAGCAGGTTGGGAAAAGCAGGCTGTGAAAGCAAAGCAGAGCAAAGCCATGAAGAATTTTAAGAGGGGGGTCTGGAACTTCAAGCATATCACACGCCATTCTTCTATAAAGCATAACATACTGCATGTAACTTCAGTTGAATTAAATATCAAGGCGCTTCTGAAAATTTCACTCAGCTCCCATCTATGTATTTAACCAACTGAACACCCTTGCCGATCTGGTACTCGGCATAATAACAGAAGCACACAACTGACAAAATTTGGGAGTCAATATGAACATTATGCCATGCACAATCTCTGTTACGATTTCATAGCAAAGGGGAAAGTATACATTTGGTAAGTGGGTATGATGAATGGGGTTTATCACTTGCAATTTGTAAGGTGTTTCAGCAGGCATGAAAAAATTGTGGCTAGCTAGGAGGTCATTTAAGTAACGTCGTGAATAGACAGCCCAAAAAGATTATAAACTTGGAGAATCTTCAATAAAAGGAAAAGAACTGAACTTGCTACATTAGTTTTGTGCAATCTTATTCCAAAGAATAATTGAATAACATTACCAAAACTACCTCCCTCATAAAAGAACCAGGAAGAAAATTGTGAAAACAGAGAGGGTGGGATTTCATCATCAAACAAAGTGAGAAAAAGTTACTCTACAGCTATGGTTCTGATTCTGTGTTCAGGTTTATGTTCCACTTCTGTGACTCTGTAACCAAGAAGTCAGTATTTGCCTTTAGTAAAGGAGGTGAATCTCTAGTTTTACTTAAACTGCTTCTTTGTGAGTGTATTTGTGGCTAAGTAATATCTCAGTTAATGCTTGCAAGCAGAGGCAGAGTGTTTCTCTGAAAACAATACATCCTGATAGAATGGTATCACCGACAAGCCCTTGGAGCCAAAGCAAGATTTGGGGAAACTGTTCCCTATAAACATCAGTAAACGCATCAAAAGCATTCAAAAACCACCACAGAGAGGGCAATGAGGCACTATCCAGTTCTTGTCTAGCATAGGGTAGGCAATGGACAGATGTTTTTTAAGTTTCTGGGAAATCCTATACTGTCACACTTTGCTTTTCAGTTGCTTTCCTAAAATACAGCTTGAAAAAAAATCCTCGTTTTGTGTCTAGAGTTTCAGTAAGTAGCAAAATCTCTGAGGTGGAGACTCTCTTTTAATATCTCTCAACTTATTTCTATAGTGTCTGAAACAGATAAGTTACCTACAAGTCACTATCTCAGTAAGAAAATCAGACAAAGCTTATTAAGTCTGATGAAATCAGAACTTGAATAAACACATCATACAGCCCTACAGCCAGAGAAGCTGTGGAGTCTGTCAGAACAGCGTATGTCCTCCTAGTTATGCTTCTTGACTCTTTTTTCCAGTGAGACGAAAGCACACATTTAAAAATGAATGCAGGTAGGACCAAGCAGAGACTTTCCCAGCAATTGCTCTCATCATTCAACAATTTTTCTTAACCACAGCAGTCTCTCATGAATAATCTCAACAGCGTCCAGGAGCTCTGTGATTATTCCAGGACTGAATAAATGTGACTGACGGGAAATCAGAACACTAAAACACTTGAGCATTGTGCAATCTCACCAGGCAGAATTGCTGTGAAATTGTTTAGCATGTTTTGTTGTCCTTAAAATTGAAACTATAGACACATTTTAAGACCCACTAGGAACAAAATTCTATCTTTCCTTTCTACAGATAGAACAAACAAACAAAAAAAGAAATTCATTGCATTAAAAATGCAGTTTTTAAGAACCAGTCTACATCTATACTTTCACTTACATTGATCATTTTGATAATATTGGCTGAGTAACATTTAATTTAATGAATATTCCAAAGATCAGTTTCCACTCGATATCAACACTTTTCTATCTGAGCAATAGGAATATGTACTAAATTAATGGATATAATTCATCTATTTTGAGGATATTCTGAACTTTCTTTTACTGTGTCACCTGAAATAAACTTTCATATTCTTTGCAAAGTTGCATATGAATATCTCTTGCTGGTTTCAGATGTGTAAATTACATCACACAGGAGCGAAGGAAAGACTGCTGAGCATCTGATAGAAACACCTAATGATGTATAGTGGAAAGGAGGGTCAGATTTCCAGATTTGTGCTTAGATCACATTTTCTTCATATATGCTCAATTGTAAAAAGATTTGCTCAACACAGATACTGCTCTAGAAACTTCATTTGGTGCACTGCAGACAATATCATACTTAGAAATGTACCAGTGAGCTTGAGAAGGAATCTTTTATTCCATTTGCCCCATGGTATACTACAAATACCTTAACTCTTTTTTTTTTTTTCCCAAGTCTTTTAAAGCTCTCACCCGCTCAGATTTATCAGATTCAATATTAACCTTCTTAAGGGACAAGTTAAAGTTTAAAATTTTACTTGAAAGATAGTTGTTAAAAGTATTTAAACTGTATTTAAGGCATTAAAAATTAATGTAGCCTATGTATTATCATTATTGTTCAACATACTTATTACAGTATGGTCTAAGAGCCAAATACGACAAGATTGCAGAATACTGGTATTGGGAATGAGAGATGATCCTTGTTCCAATAGCTGCTAATCTCAATCAACAAACACGAATGGGCGGAAGGGGAGGAATAAACCATTCGTGACAATGAAACAGAGAGATGGCTGCAAGCCCCATGATAATTCCATGACTGATTCGCTTTTATTTCATTATTTCAGCTTCTGGGTGAGAATCACAGAAATCAGCCTGCACCTTTCAGTCTCTGTGTGAACAGTTTTGTGCAGCTTTTCTGCCAGCTCCTTTCTCAGGTAGAAAATGTGATTTCTGCTTACAAATCCAATTCCTTCCATACTTTATGCAAGAAATAATAGAAATTTGCATCCCTTGGAACTTCTATGGAACATTACTATGACCAAAGTCTACAACTGCAATTAGGTGATAGAGTAAGTAGGGAATTAACGAAATATGTCCTTTAGAAGAATTTGAGAAGTCTGATAATGAAGGGAACTTCATAAATGACATGTTCTTTGTTATATTCAGCGCTTGAAAAGCAGCAGAATGAAATCCTGTACTACGCTGCCTTCTTTCATGCTGTGCATCATACTGGAAGGGACAGAGGGAGAGGGGGAACAGCTGCCTTAGACA
>NW_008825557.1:3686115-3697812 GCF_000699105.1 Pygoscelis adeliae
AATGGTCCCACTGAGTTCCTGCTGTTTGGGCTACTGATCAGTTCAAATCCAGATGCATGCTTCTGCTGCTCCCCTTGCTCACCTGCAGTATGCACTGAATTAACAATTACTTCCTTCCACTCCTGTCCTGCTCTCCGCAGTCGCCCTAGCCCTTTCGCTTCTGTTTGATCTGTCTTTCATGCAGGCCACTTTGTGATGGTGGCTGGGTTTTTTTCACCGCTCAAGGTAATCAGAATCCAGAATAGTAAATAAGCAGCTGAGAACAAACCAGAGTTGCTTGTACAGCTGTTTAACTTACCGTATCGCTCAGCTGGACAGAGGATACGAGGGTTTTGAAACGGTTTTGGGAATCCTCATGGAGGAACCAGTTCCTGGAATATCTATCACGCTCACCTTTTGCACCCCATTAGCATTCAAGTCAATCCAGGTGTGTCAGCAGGTTGTTTTGGAGAGTATGTGTTGACTCCCAAACGCATACTCTTCTCAGATGGATTACGTCATTACAAATGAGTTTTTAGATTTCACTGTCTCATCCTTTTCAACCTGAAGTGCAACTAAGGAACTCATGTTTCATAGAAGGAAGACAAAGTTATCCAAAACAAAAATCATTAGTAACTTCGGTATCTCACATTCCCCTTGTTTAAGGAACAGTAAGTCAGAAGTTTTAAGGGTGCTTTCAAGTCTGGGAAGACAACAAGCTGATTTTGAGCTAAAAGGAGATAAAGCAGTAATACTCAGAAGCCAAAGCTGAAAACTAAAATTTGAGAACTTTTTTTTACTTAAAACCAATTTGGAAACACTTCATCATTCTCTTCAGAATAAATCTGACAATTTTCAAGCTAAGGCAGTTATAGAATGGCTTAAAGCAAGGTTTATACTGAAAGATTTTTTTTAACCTTAACTTCAGAGAGCAGAATGGATTGGCGAAGCTTTAGATGGAATTTGACTCCCATAGAATATGCAATATCACAAAAACACATATGTTCAACAGAAAGAATGCAGCAATGTAAGAAAGGCCATACAGTGTCAAGCCTAAAATCTAGTTAATCCAGTATCCTGTTCCCAGGAGCAGTGGGTAGCAGATAACTAAGGAAGAGCATAAGAAAAGGGCAAGCACACCTTGATGATTCCCAGATTTGAAGGAGCCTGAGACAGAGGCAAAGTCTTTGCATTTAAGAACTTATGATGGATTTTTCTTCCATCAGTTGTTCAATACTTTTTGAAATGGGTAAATTGGATCTATTAAAAAAATGTAAACATATCAGCTAAAAATTCTGCAACAGAATTAAAATATTTTAAGGTAAAGAATTTTGAAAACTCATTTTGAATAGTTTCATTTTGACTTTTTTACCCCATGTTGTAATATAACAAAATATTTAAAATTAAAAGATGATGAGAAAGATTTCTATTTTATTGAAATTAAATGTTTAGTATAAATCAAAACAATATTGGGGTGGGTTTGTTTGGCTTTTTTTTTTTTTTTTTCCTTTATGAGGAATTTTGACATCTGGGAGTGTATTCCACCTTAGAAATTTAGCCAAATTTTGCAAATCTTGACATCTTTTGAAAAGGGAAGGTCCATCATACAAATAGCTATAGTCATTGCCTCTCCGCCTGGCACAAATCCTTAACCTGTATCTTGCATGTTGTGCTTTCTAAGTTGTGCAAACATTAGCTAACACTATTTGAGGATTTTCAAATCCCCCTGAAGACAATTGAATGTACAGCAAACTATGTGCAGTCAGAAAATGTACAGGGAAGGAAGGGAAAGTTCAGGGAGGCAATTATAGTCACCTGCGATGAAAGTAAAAATCTTTGAAAAAATAAAAGAGAACTTCAGGTTACAGAGGTTTTATATTGTCACAGAGGTGGTTGTTACTGTACATCACTTTAGTACTTTTGAAAAAATTTCCTCTTTACTAAAAGATGGTTCCTCCTCAGTAACTCACCATATGTGACCCTACAGTAATCTATCACTAGACTAGTATATACACATATTTCATAGAACGTAAATTCATCAGTCACATTTGTTTTAATAAGTGGTTAATCCATTCTTATAGATTGCAAAGGTTAGTGGTTTGGTTAAAATTAAAGCTTCTTTCTGTAAAAACACCTTATTCCAATACGCTTAAAGGATTTTAGCACATACCTCTCCTGTATGCAACATGCTTAGGACACCTCTTTGTTCACTGATTATGCAATTCCAGATGGAAACATGGAACAGACAGGTGGGTGCCGGAAAGTATGCTACTTTTAACATCCTGACTGGAACAACAAAAGACCATGGAAATATAATCCTGTCATATCTGCTTAGACATTTGAACATTAGCAGTGTTGTGAACTCTCATAATTTTATCATGAAGTGCTTTTTTTTTTAACCTCAGACCACAGCCAAGCCCTCTGAACTGAAGACAAATGAATGAAACAATTTCTGGTTTCAGTTTCATATGGAGAAAAAAGAATATATATTTTTCCAACCTTTTTGTTTTCAAAGACATTGCATTCCTGGCTGGGCTCCTGAATATGTCAAGGCACCCCCTGTGTTCCTGCTCCCAAAACCCACCAAACTGGAGGACCTAGGGACTGCACTGCAGTTGCCACCAGGTCTGTGAAGCAAGGTTTCCTTGAAATGAGAAATAGCATCCACAGGGGCAAAAGGGGCACATGTCCAGGTCTCATCCCAATAGATAATGGCCAGATGAACACTCAGACCCAGACTAAGGAAGGTCTCCAGGGCCAGGTAACCTAGGTGTAGTCAAACACAGACATCTGGCTTGGAAATCAATAAAAAGAGGAAGTATTAAGAAAAAAAAGTATCATTTAAAAAAATTTAAAATCTTTTGCGAGTCCAGCCATTCTTGTGATTTGGTCCTGGCCAGCAGTAGTTTTACCAGGGGCTAAAAACATTACACCACCTTCCCCTGCCCCAGCACTGCTGTGATGTTGTGCAACTAAGGTGGGTAGATGAAGAAAGGTGGACCACGCTCTGCAGTTCATAGAACTGCATTTAGCTTTCTATTTTGTGACAGCAAAATGTTTATGCTTCTTATCACGCCACCAGCTGGTCTGAGTTTTCTGCAAAAGTCCAGTGTAAAATGCACAGAATTTCCTCAGTGTTTATTCTTGCCCTTCCTTTGTAATAACTGGAAGTTGGAGAAGGCATTTAATAACTCTCTGTATTTTTTTCAGTCATGGAAAATAGAATTTTTCTTGAAAAAATAGATTAAAAACTCCTGATTCTGTCTGATAAAAAGTGAGTTAATTATACCACATTACATTGCAGAAGGTCATACTGACATCTGGTGGCCTTTTGTACCTACTAAAATTGCTCCCACCAATTTCAGCAAATAATTCATGCAAGAATGGTAACAAGATTAAAAAGACATTGTGGTTGTGTTTGTATCTATCTGCCTGGGTTTAGCTGGTATTATTCAAAACCTGAGTTAAGAGGTAATGAGTCCACTCCTCAGTACCATGCTGAAGTACTGTCTTTTAATTAACTGCCACGTTAAGTCACATTTGCTGCTAGCCCTGGCTGCAGGCATCAGAAAGCCACAAGCTTTCATAAACAGCAATTAAGGGTGCCAGAGCTACCACAGCAGCTCTGCGGCTGCTCTGGGAGTTATCAGATTTCACAACGACACATTGCATTAAACAGAACTGCAGGCAGTGGGAGTAAAAGCGTCTTATTACTATTATTGCTATTGTAGGATCTAGTAGATCTAATCATAGACCAGGACCCCATTGCAGAAGGCACCATACAAACCATGAAAATTATAGGCCTGCCCAAAGTAGGCTGTAATCTAATTGTAAGGCAAGGAACAGTCAACAGATTGAAGGTGCTACAGACTAACACGTCAGAGCCCAGCCTCTTAAGAGATGTAATTAAATAGGAACTTCTTTAAAAAATAAGCAGAACCCTCCTGTGGCAGTGAAAGAGAGCAAAACTCTGAGAAGGAAGAAGTGTCTCCTTCCTGTTAAGAGAGTGGAAATTTTGAAGGGAAAATATCTCAGGTTCATCTATGGGGAGGATTATTTATGTAACAGGAGAGGAAGATCCCCTGAATCATGTACAGCAAAGGGCTTGGGAGACACACTGCGCCACTACTGCTGCTAAAAGAGGAAAGAAAATATTGCCTTCTCCCCCTGAAACAAACAGGATTGTGTACTTCTGCACTCACTGTTGTGAAGGAGACTGCTATGATGTTTCTAAGGCTCTGAATGTCTCTTGTTGGAGAAAGGGAGAGAAGTGATCTGGCCCACTCCTCCGTGCACAGAATGGGCAAAGAAAACCAAATGAGCCTCTGTTAGCTGTCATCAAGAATTTCATTTTAGCTTAAGAGAAAAAAATCCTGTCAGCAAAGGTTTTCCTGTCAGTTCCCAGGCTGCTGACACCATCACAAGAGATTATCAAGAACTGGGGTCCCCATCACAGAGAACCGGGGTCCGCCAGAAATCGTATTAATCAATGACATAAACTTCATTCTGAATCTGCCCAAGGAGACACATGTATATTTCCCACAGAAAGGACATTCTGAAGGACATTTCATAGTGTTAAAACTCTTTGTTTCTTTTGTGTCATTTTGGTTCATTTAATTTTCTCTGCTGTAATGTTGTAAGATTGAGGGTGAGGTAGCCAACCTATGTTTTATCGGCTACATCTACAATATTGCCTGAATAATTAATTCAGCTTGCAGCCTACACCAGCTAACAGCCTCTTTCCCCAGGGTCTTTCAGATGCAGGCAGAAAGCAGACCATAAGTCTGAATAAATTATTCTCATAGCCCAGCACTTGCTTCCTGAAGCCTGTCATCCTGTGGTCCCCATTCATATGATCAAAATGAAAGCCATTTCTGACTGCAAAACCCAACACCCACAAACACTTTCATCACAAGTCCATCGCATGAAGGGGCACATCTGGCATTCGTGGTAGCAGGACAGACATGTCCATTGAAGTAATAGAGCAGGGGTGCATCACCCTTTGCCCACAAGTGACATGGTGCCAAAGTGAGCAGAGAAGTAGAACATCAGCACAGTAAAATCCTAAGTATAATCGGTAACATTTGCAAGTGGATACAGGTACTTTGAATTTACAAACTAGTATTTTAACATCATGATGCCTGTTGGTATCAAAAAGTAACAAGAAGATAAATACAAATGACATAAGTGAAATACAATATTTGAACACTGCTAGAATGTGTAGACTTTACTTTCCTTTTTGAAAAATGTCATAAAAATCAGTACCTTCCTGGGAAACATTTCAATTTTGATAAAATTACCTTTTTGATAGAAAACAGTTCTCTTTAAATTGTTTCATCCAGTTCCAGTCAACATATTATTACTGTTATATTTTCAGCAATAAGTTAAACATTTTAAAGGCAGGCATAAGATACAGCCATTTCCCAGAAGACCTTTACAATCCAGGTAGACAATACAAATAGAAAGGGCAGAAGTGTCAAAAAAATAAAAGCATGAATGTACAAGAGGTGTCTACTCTTTAGCTCTGTGATTTAGTAAGGGGCAAGAAGAGGGGGAAATCCTTTCAGAAATTATGGACCATTCCCAGAATGGAGGAAGTGTGAAAGCCTGTTGGATGAAAGGATTTGATAGGAAGGTACTGGAAGATGTGGCTGAGGGCAGGTTTGTGAGGGCAGCTTTGGGCAGCATGAAGAAGGCAAGGCAAGGCAAGGCAAGGCAAGGCAAGGCAAGGCAAGGCAAGGCTATGGATGGAGTTTTTTATGATAACCATCCACTGAAACAAACGCATTCAGCTAATGACCTAAAACCAATAAAAATATCCCAGTTACTCCATCAAAATCAAAGCACTGTGTGTGAATTTTCTGACAGCCCATTTCAAGTTACCACAAGGCACCTGCACCTGCAGTAAACTTTCAAATTTAGTTCATCTTTGCTTCTTACTGGTCCATAGGCTTTTAAAATCTTGCAGTTTGCACTATGTTACCCAGTAAATACTTACAATAAAGTTATGTGATTGTCAATATAAAAATATTTCTAAGGTAAATTTTTAAAAATATTTATGATGTTATCATATTTTTAAGGACAAATAACAAAATCTTTGTGGTACGTTCATCTGATGTATCTACTTGCTAACCAAGACAGTTCACTGGCTGTAGATTTACAAGCCAGAGAATCAGTTTAAGTTATTATCACTAGTGCTAAATTCAAGGAAGTGGTGCATTTGAAAAATGAATGTGTTTTATTCATGTACTAGTCTGCTAAACCAGCAAAGCTATCAGCATTGGTGAAAGCCTAAATCACAGTAGGAAAACTGTGAAGATATGTATTAATCAGGGAACACCTTCATCATTTTCTATATTAATATAAAACCAGGAAGTCTTCAACAAACTGTAGCATACTAGAAAGCAAAAATCAAACCTGAAGAGAACTTCACAGTCACAACCACATTCAAAAAATCTAAAATAAATTTATACTGAAAACTAAAAGAATTGGATACAGATGAATCAGAGAAGTCCACTTCTTAGATGTATCAATACACCACTGCCTCAATAATATTTCTAAAAAGTAAAGCTTTGTACATAAAGAACAGATTTTCAAAGAATAGCACAGAAGACACTGCACAGAACCTGTAGTTCCAGCATCTGGCAAAAGAAAACATAAAGTTGAAACCATTGTGGAAAGTAGCATGATTTAATAGCTGTTTCACATCCATAGCCTCAAGAGACTGCTAGAGAGAAGCTTTTGGCAAAATATATACTGACTTAGACGGGAAATTCATATTACTCCTCATCCTAGCTCCTCATCACCAAAAGTTCTTTCTATGGGCACTGAGGACAGCCTACCACTCTGAAGCTCTTAAGGCCATGAAGATGTTTGTAGCTGAGTTATCCATGTGTTTTCTAAACAAATCAATTAAGAGAAACTACATCTCATGATTGATAGAAAACGTCAGGCAAATGTTAGTCAAGCATTACTGAACTATGAAAAGACACAGTAGCAGGGCAGAAGGGATAGCTGCCTGTATCTAACTGGTATCTTATTGGGAAAGGGCACTCAAAACTTGCAGACATGATTTTGAATTGCATTACTTTATTATGCTGCTTTCCCTTCAAACCGTAACTCCAGAAGGCTTCTTGAACTACTGAGGAGCAAGCCAGATTAGACCCACCAGGTAGTAAATTCCTGCTTATAATTCATTGTAGTGAAATTCTGGGCCCGTTTTGTTTTACAGCTTATACTGGAATGAAGCCACTGGAGTGCAGACATTGCCTCTGGCAGTCACCAATACAGCAAGTCAAGCTGGGTCACTCCAAAGGTCCGGCAGCACACCTGGCAGCAAAAGCTGGCTGCAGGAGAAAAGCAGGTGCTTTGAGCACCAGCAGACTCCCTGGATATTTTTTTTCCCTCCCCTTTTACAAAATCAATTATTTTGAGGAGAACCACACAAATTACATAAAAAACTGTGCCTACAATGTAGTTGGCTTGCCACGCTCACACATCTGCATGCAAACATTAAAACAAGGCTAAGTAAATTCTTTGAAAAAGAAAAAAAATATATGATAAGTCTCCCCATTATAAAAAATATGTGATCAATCTCCCCATTATAAAAAATATATGTGACTCCAGGTGTATATATCACACACAAAGCAATAGCACAGTCTGGTGTTTGATACAAATGATCCTAGATAAAAGAATACTGTGGGTGAAAATTGTGTGGATCAGAGGAGGTGGCCCTAGAAAAATTAAGAAATTGATACATGTGAGCAGCCACTTTATTTATTGATTATTCCATAAGAATAAGGCAAAAAGATTAGCTACCAGGAATTATTCTTTCCCAGACTGCACTTTAACATCCACTGTGTTCAGTTTCACAGCAGCAGAAGCAAGAGTGCAGATATGCCCCCGCTCTATCTCAGGGCATTAGTTCATTAATTCAAATAATGAGTGTTAGAGCAGCATTAGCCTTTGGATACTTTCTGTTAGAAAATACTCCCCACTCTTTCTTAACTATTACCATTTGCATTAACACAATATGGTAGAATTGTTAGCATTCCCAATTTAAGAATAATCTTTTATCCTTGGAAAATTTAAATTGCTCCTGTATAGCTTTATTTATTGGAATAAAGAGTCCAGGTAGTGCAACAACTTTAAAATTTACTTCAGTCAGTGTTTAATTTTAAACATTAGACAGGGCCTCATAAGCTGTAATGAGTAACCAGAGGCCAAACTATAGCATCATGCATCAGCTTTCGTTCAGCCTAACACAAATTGATCTCCGCTTAAACTGAGTGAGAAAATTTCCTGAGCAAATCTTCAGACTTAGGCCTCATTAGACAAATCTTCTCTCTACTGATATAAAAAGGAATTTTCCTCTGTCTCGTAAATACAACACCCTGCAAGAAAGCAGGACTTTCTCATTCACTTATATAGGAAGGTCTCGTTTCAAAACATTCCTGTGCAAGTTTAACAGAAGTTCATACTTCAGTTCAAACAAAAGTGAGCAGTGACAATACTGAGCAGTAGAGCGCTAAATCCTTTCCACAGTGACACCTCGGTTACTTACACTACTGTGTGTCAGCAGTTGTTTCATCACATGATGACAGAATGGGTTAAGCTGGAAGGCACCTCTGGAGATCATCTAGTCCAATCCCGCTGCTCAAAGCAGGGTCATCAAGAGCAGGTTGCCTAGGACCATGTCCAGATGGACTTTTAATATCTCCAAGGATAAAGACTCCCCCACCTCTCTGGGAAATCTGCTCAGTGCTCTGTCACCCTCTCAGTAAAAAAATGTGTTTCCTGATGTTCAGACAGAACCTCCTGTGTTTCAGTTTATGCCCATTGCCTCTTTTCTGGCTTTGTCTTCTTTACTGCCCTCCACCTGGTATCTCTACACATGAATAAGATGCCTCTGAGCCTTCTCTTCTCCAGGCTGAACAGTCCCAGCTCTCTCAGCCTCTCCACATAGTTAACATGCTCCAAACCCTTCAGCATCTTCATGGCCCTTTGCTCAACTCGCTCCAGTATGTCCATATCTCTCTGTCATTGGAGAGTCCAGGACAGGACCAAGCACTCCAGATGTGGCCTCCCCAGTGCAGGGGAAGGATCACACCCTTTACCTGCAGGTGACACAATGCTGTTCCTGATGTAGCCCTGGAGAGGTTGTTATCCTTCATTGCTTCAAAGGTGCGTTGTTGGCTCAAGTTCAACTTCTTTTCCACCAACACCTACAGTTCTTTTTCTGCAAAGCTCCTTTCCAGCTTATCAACCTGCAGGCTATACCAGTGCATGAGGTTATTTGTCCCCAGGTGCAGGACTTGGCACATCCCTTCATTAAGTTCTTTTTTGCCCATTTCTCCAGGCCGTCAACATTTTTCTGAATGGCAGCACAGCCATCTGGGGTATCAACCAGTCCCTCTGCAAACTTGCTGAGGGTGCATGCTGTCCCATCATCCAGGCCATTAACAAAGGTGTTAAATTCTATTGGCCGTGGTATCAACCTCTGGAATGTACCAGTAGTGACTGGCCTCCACCTGGACTTCAGGCCACTGATCACAACACTTTGAGTACAGCAGTTCAGGCCATGTTCAAGCCACATCACCATACACTTATCTAGCCTGTACTTTATCAGTTATGGGAGACAGTGCTGAAAGCCTTGCTAAAGTCAGGATTAAAAACATCCCCTGCTCTTCCCTCATCCACCAAGTAATTCTCATAATAGAAGGCTATCATGTTGGTTAAGTATGACTTTATCCACCCTGACTACTCCCAATCATTTTCTTGTCCCTTGCATTTGGAAATGGCTTCCAGGAGGATGTGCTCCATCACTGTCCCAGGGAGTGAGGTGAAGCTGACTGGCCCATAGTTCCCCAAATTCTCCTTCTTACCCTTCTTGATAGCTGCCTTCCAGCTCAGAGCCACCAGTGCCTGAGGTGCCTTGTGAGTATACTTGTGTGGTCTGAATCCAACTCACCACGTCCCGCTGAGGGGTGGGAGAGAGCAATGCCAGCACAGCCATGCAGGAACACATAATTACCAACCATCCAGAGAGATTCTTGCTAATGTCTGGCTGGGCAGAAACCAACTGGAAAACTATCTGTATCCATCTGTGAAGGTATGCCCTAAACCACTTTGGCAAATCACATACTTGTGCAAGAAAGCAAGCTGCACACTAAGAACCTCAGAATCTGGAGTGCAGGGCTGAGAGTCCTCTTACCTCATTTGGGCATATAAAAGTTAAACACCTAAATATAATCTAGTCACCTAGGGGTCTCTTCAGAGTCAGAGGAAAGAGGCAGAACAGAGAACAGTTCACCCCATTGTAAAAGGTCTAGGATAGATCAAATTAATCCCATTGTGCAGCTGTTTCTTTCTCCATAATGTCTAGAAGCCAAAGATAACTAATTTAGTCTTCGACACCTAACCTGTATACTCCAAAGTACAGTAAGATGATCTGTCTTATCACTTTGCCTCCTTGAATTTTTAGTTAGTTATAGAAATATAGAGGTAAAACATTATCTACAGCAGCTAAGATTCCTTAGGCATAAGATCTTAGATCATCAGCTCTAATCCTTCACACCAAGTCAAGATGAAACATATCTACACCATTCTTAAGAGATATTGGTCTAATTTGTCCTCAGAAATGTTCCTTAGTGGGAATCCTATCCCATGCCTTGGTAGCTTGTTCCTGAGGAATCCTCATAACTAGAAACTGTCTCCTAATCTCAGCTCTGCCTTAGAGAAAAGTAAGGCAATTAAATTCTTATACACAGTGGACATGTGGAGTAACAGATCACTCTCTAGTTCCTTTTTTCAATAGCTTTTTACCCCCACTATTTGTCTTCTAGAAAAATGAAATGCAAATGTTCAGCCTTTCATCCTAAATCATATTTTTTAAACTTCTGATTATTTTTATTACTGTTACATGATCTCTCCAATTTATCAGCATCTGCCTTAGCATGAAATACCCAGCATTTGCCACCAAACTCCAGCTGAAACCTTACTACTGCCAACTTAGCAGAATGATTAGTTGCCATGCCCTCAATACAAAACTTGCGTTAGCATATCCCAGAATGACACTTCTCGTTAATGGTTTAGCATTGTGCTGTTTAGTCAAAAACAGTTTGTACTCACTCAAATCCTTCTTTTCCATGTTAACTGTAGTACTTTGCTTTCTACTAATTCTCAGCAATGAGTACTTGTTCTGCCATTTTGTGCAATGTCTTCTTGATATCCATCATTAAATCATCCTGACACAGAACAGTTGTATTCTCCTTATCTTTGCCATGCACCCAGACATATCACACACAAGGGAAGAGTGTTTGCAACAGAATCATTTCACTTTCAAAGCAGCTTTAGCAAAATAATGAGTAAAATGGTAGAAATTATGCAGTCCGATATATTGTAAACCAGGGAGAGTGATGACAACCCATGAAGCAAAATCTTCCCCAAAACAGTAAGCTTTCCAAATTCATGAAGATACCTAGCTAACCAGGCCAAGTAGAAACCGTGAATTAATACAAAATGTTATTGGAGGCAACAATTTAATTGTTTTACATGCTTAATTGCTCATGTGTAAAATATAAACCATGTTAAATTAAGACAAATAACTGAGAAAAAGGAGAGGGAGGCTAAGTGTTGAAACACAGGCACATATCTCTAATACACATTCAGGCTAAGGAATGTAGTATCAGGAGAGCCATAAAACAAACCAGGGAAAGA
>NW_008825557.1:3697849-3700288 GCF_000699105.1 Pygoscelis adeliae
AAAATGGAAGCATCTTTAACGAGGTAATTAACCACACTGACAGGGTAATAGTCTGCAGCAAGAAGTTCAAAAAGAAAGGATAGAAAGATGAAGGTGCATTTAAAGACAGAAACCATGTCAACCTCAACTGAAATTTAAAAAGTCATATAAGGCAGAGTTAGAATCCAATCCAAGGATTATTTCTTGATGTCACTAGTACATATGAGTTTACAAAAAAAAAAAAAAAAACAAACAGGTTCTCTTTCATGCACAGTATGGATCAAATTACCAACTAATAAAGAGCATGACTGACACACTGAATAATCCAGTCTCAAAGTAAGGACTACATCATAATTTTCTATATCATTTAGTCCAAATATGCAGAAAGTGTCACTGTAATCATTAGACAGTAAATTGCCGGGGAATATTCTATGTCTTCTGAAAACCAGACCTAAAACTACCATCAAGACACAAAGATTGTATTTCTGGAGATTTTCCTTTTCCTTAACTGTATTTTTCTTCCTTTTTAGTCTTCCTTTGGTTGTAAATTATATTCACTTATGGATTCTAGTAATTAAATCTTATCAAGCAGGAAAATATGTTTTTATTTGGCAGGGGGGGAAACAAAGAAAGCAAGGGGATATCTTTTCTCTCTCGTAACTTGCATTTGACACAGTGAATCAAAGCAAAGACTACAGTTTTATAGTGTACAGGCTGCATAGTCCAGAGAATAGAACAAGTTACTACAGTCTTAAAAGAAAACATTTTCTGTACGAATCCTCCAAAAATGCATTTACATGAATCTTGTATGTTTATTGCAAATGTGTGGGTAAGGAGTAGACGTGCTCACTGGCAATACAAATATCAGGACTTGGCATAGTTAATTTGTCCAAGGACCTCTGTACAGAAATATTTCACAGGTTTCATTTCATCACGTCCCCATTTCAGAGTGAAAGAAAAGGCACAAAGAAGAAACTGGATGTTCAAGGCTATCCAATTATCCAAATACAAGAACACTCAGCTTCACACACCTTTCTTCAAGTCAGATATTTTGGTTTAATTATTCATCCAAAAGCCTATCTGGACAAAAGTGGATCTAACTCTAAGGAGTTAAACTGGAATGCTTACAAACCTTGTGCAAGTGAAAGAATTTGTTGTCTCAGACTTAAGTCAAATCCACAGCTAAAGTAGATTCACAAACAGCAGTGGTGACCAACGTTGATTTTCATAACCTCCAAGTGCCCGGAAAGCTTCATTATTTTCTCCAGTGTAGGGTTTTCAGGACTCACCTGTTATTTTACGTTAGCTCCTGACTAAACCAAAGAAGACTTCAGTCAAAGCCCACTTTAAAGTTTCAGCTCCTATAGTGTGCAGTTCTCCAAATTCTGACTAGTACAAATTCCTACAGGCATATGTCATCTGCTCGGAGGTCTGCACACCATCTCCTTGATTTCAGAGAGCAACTCAATACACTGGGCACTATGTTCAATGCCTCAAAACCTTGGAACCTGCACTCTGAAAGAGTATCATCTCTTATTGCCCAGAATACCTTGAAAACCACCCTGAAGCCCCATTCTGCTGTCATGACTGTTGCACTCACTTCTCTGCCTATGTCGAAGAATATGAAACACAATGCCTCCATTGCATTGGAGCTTGTCTGTAGCCACCATACACTTTTCTGTCCATCTCCCTTTATGTGCTTTCTTTTGCCTCCCATCTCTTTTCATCTGAACCTTTTTCCTAACATGCATTTTTGGTCTATTTTATCCTACTAAATGTGGATAAAAGTGGTATAACAGTGGAGGAAAAAAGTGTATAAATTCATGTTTTGGGTTTCAGGCCAGGTAGTGAAAAGTAGTAACCTCTGTATTGTCTTAATTGCATTTGCCTGTTTACCCATACTTGCCCTTCGATATACAGGTGTTTTTCCCTGCTTGTAGCAACAAGATATTGGGAACCAATGTTCCACATGCATTCAGGACCAAAACCAGCAATATAAATGAGTCTGACATAACTTTTTTCTACCTAATTCTTCAATTTTGCATATGTGAGATGCTCCCACAGCTTGTCACACTAGAGGAATGCAACAATTATAGAGTGTTGCTTTCTTTGGAAATAGTTTGAGGTCTGTATTTATTGAGGGTAAGGAACATGCAGACAAGTAACCAGCAAAAGACAAATTTTTCTCCCACAAATAAATAATTCAAGAAGGAATGAACAATGTTATTGTCTTTTATTTTATTTTGTGAATCAGGACTTTATGAATGTTCAAGCCAAATTCGCAAAAGTGGGCATGAATTCACCTCTTTTAAAAGGAAGAAAAAAAAGACACATAATGAGCTTTTTCAGGATCATCTATTTTTTTTCCAATTCTTGAGTTAAAAGAAGTGCTGTTACAGAAACACAGAATCACAGAATGGCTGAGGTTGGAAGGCACCTCTGGAGGTCATCTGGTCCAAC
>NW_008825557.1:3700613-3778083 GCF_000699105.1 Pygoscelis adeliae
ACAGTCCCAGCTCTCTCAGCCTTTCCTCAGAGCTGAGATGCTCTAGTCCCTTAATAATCTTAGCGGCCCTTTGTTGGACTCTCTCCAGTAGCTCCACATCTCTCTGGTACTGAGGAGCCCAGAACTGGACACATAAGCCAGGTGTGGCTTCATCAGTGCTGAGTAGAGGGAAGCATCACCTCCCTTGACCTGCTGGCAATACTTTATCTAAGGCAACCCAGGATACCATATCCCTTCTTTGCCACAAGGACACATTGCTGGCTCATGGTCAACTTGGTGTCTGCCAGGACTCCCAAGTCCTTTTCTGCAAAGCCGCTTTCCAGCTGGTCAGCCCCCAGCAGGTACTGGTGCCTGGGGTTTTTCCTCCCCAGGTGCAGGACTTTGTACTTCCCCTTTTTGAACTTCATGAGGTACCTGTCAGCCCATTTCTCCAGCCTGTTGAGGTCCCTCTGGATGGCAGCACAACCCTCTGCTGTATCAGTCACTCCTCACAGTTTTGTGCCATCAATATATATGCTGAGGGTACACTCTGCCCCATCATCCAGATCATCTGTGAAGATGTTGAACAGGACTGGACCCAGTATTGACACCTGGGGTACACCACCAGTTATTGGCCTCCAACTAGATGTTGCATCACTGATCACCACCTTCTGGGCCCAGTCACTCAGCCAGTTTTCAGTCTACCTTGCTGTCTGCTCATCCAGCCCATACTTCATCAGCCTCTCTATGAGGAAGCACTGTCTGTCTCCACTAGTATACACATTTATCTTGAGAAAAAAAATCAACGAAGTGAATGCTTTAACACCAGAATTATTTTCAAAAGGAAAATAGAAGTGTCAGAGTTCATTTTAATTATCACCTTTTACATGATACTAATCAACATCTAATAGAAATAAGACAGCACCAAGTTTTAAGGCTTTTAAATCCCTTAAAACTTGGGTACCTTAAGAGATGAACCTACATCTTTACGCATCTGAATTACAGATTTGGCTTTGATGGAATGAGTGCCTTCAAGCCCTATTGGCAGGTGGTTGAAAACTGTGGATTTGAGGATTTTTTCATCAGAAATAAAATATAAGATGTTTCCGTTGTCTCCTTGCTTGCTTCAGGCCTTCCTACAACTGTGTTGCCTCCAGGAGAAGAGCAACAAATAACTTTGTAAGATTGTATTTCAGGTTACCATATCTCACTGGTCCTGATAAGATCTAAATTATTGAAGTGAGAAAGCAAGAGGATGGAGAAAACTGAAAATAATTTGCCCTTGGCCACAAAATTTAGTGTAAATTATTGGCCCGTTCAAGTCAGAGATTTAACACTACCCCCAGTGGAGCAAAAACCGATGCCTCAAAACTGATTTGTAATCAAACAGGTTAATGCTGTTGAAGACAAATCATTATCACTCATTAAGTTCCCTGAAGAGCAGCAAACCATATTTTATCTTTTCTGCCTCACTGTTTACTGACCAATTTGCCTGGAGCCTCCTACAAAGTACTGTGACTTTTGTTTTAGCAAATGCTTTGTCAGCAGCAAAAGAATTCTTAACTATTCTTTTAATTACAATTGGAACTGACAAGTAAGGTAAGTCCCCACACTTGCAAATATTTGAAATGTTTCAAATTTTATTAAAATTCACTGTTTTATTCAATTTATAAGACACACAGGTTGAACTGAAATAATTCACAAAGTGTATGGAGATTAATTGTTTCTTATATTAATTATTAAAACATACAAGTGTGTGTATGCTTTGAAATTAAGTTTAGCTACATTTCATCTTAACATATGTCAAAGGAAAAGTCAAAACATTTGGTTTAGTCAATGCTAAACAGAAACTGTGCAGCCTTTTACAGTTCTCAGCCATTTTTCTCTGTTGAACTATTTCACCTCATTTGGGAAGGATTTGTATTCATTTTGATCTATCAAAAAATGCAGCAAGAGTGAAGCGCCTGCTTTTTGGTGAAAGTCATCTAGCTGTACTCATGCACAAGAGAAACAGACTCATGGTTCCCCACATCACCAGAGTTATCTACTGCACAGCACTCTTTCAGATGTTCACTGAACCCCACATTTCTAAAGTTGTCCTTTTGATATAGGCAACAGTAATGTGTGAAGAAGATAAAGGGAGAAAGACATCTGCCATCAAACATTTTAAGCACGAGAATAGATGCCTTCAACAAGAAAAGAACTTTTTAGTGGGATGCTATTAATCCATAACAATGTCTTTTCTCTTTGACTATGACAGATTATAAAGAGATCGAGAACAGGGACCCTGAGAAAGCTTGTAACATCTGGTGTTTATTCTGATGACATTAGTCACTCCTTGCACTGTGGTGGCTGCAAGTGGCATTTAAGTGAATACCTCTTTCAGGAACCTCAGTCCAAATATCAGAATCTGTTCCAAGATAGCAGCTATCCACTTGCTACAGATAAAGCAGAATATAGGGATCGAGTGCACCCTCAGTAAGTTTGCAGACGACACCAAGTTGGGCGGCAGTGTTGATCTGCTCGAGGGTAGGAAGGCTCTGCAGAGGGACCTGGACAGGCTGGATCGATGGGCCGAGGCCAACTGTATGAGATTCAACAAGGCCAAGTGCCGGGTCCTGCACTTCAGCCACAACAACCCCATGCAGCACTACAGGCTTGGGGAAGAGTGGCTGGAAAGCTGCCTGGCGGAAAAGGACCTGGGGGTGCTGGTCAACAGCCGGCTGAACATGAGCCGGCAGTGTGCCCAGGTGGCCAAGAAGGCCAATGGCATCCTGGCCTGTATCAGAAACAGTGTGGCCAGCAGGAGTAGGGAAGTGATCGTGCCCCTGTACTCGGCACTGGTGAGGCCGCACCTCGAAT
This sequence comes from Pygoscelis adeliae, assembly GCF_000699105.1. NCBI lineage: Eukaryota > Metazoa > Chordata > Aves > Sphenisciformes > Spheniscidae > Pygoscelis > Pygoscelis adeliae. The sequence goes on from NW_008825557.1 coordinate 3,703,455, forward strand.
ACTGTGTTCAGTTTTGGGCCACTCACTACAAGAAGGATGTTGAGATGTTAGAACGTGTCCAGAGAAGGGCAACGAGGCTGGTGAGGGGTCTGGAGCACAAGTCTTATGAGGAGCGGCTGAGGGAACTGGGGTTGTTTAGCCTGGAGAAAAGGAGGCTCAGGGGAGACCTCATCGCTCTCTACAACTACCTGAAAGGAGGCTGTAGCGAGGTGGGTGTCGGTCTCTTCTCCCAAGTAACTGGCGAAAGGACGAGAGGAAATGGCCTCAAGTTGCGCCAGGGGAGGTTTAGATTGGATGTGAGGAAAAAATTCTTTACTGAGAGAGTAGTTAAACATTGGAACAGGCTGCCCAGGGAAGTGGTTGAGTCACCATCCCTGGAAGTATTTAAAAGATGGGTAGATGAGGCGCTTAGGGACACGGTTTAGTGGGCATGGTGGTGTTGGGTTGACGGTTGGACTCGATGATCTTGGAGGTCTCTTCCAACCTTAATGATTCTATGATTCTATGATTCTATAAATCTACCTGCTGATTACAACTTCAATCAAAGATTCTGTTACAAGGCTAACAATTAACATTGTATTTCAAAAAACTATTGAGCTTCTTGAAGACGAAGAATGATTCAGTGCCTAACATGCCATCAATGCTTACAAAGAACAATCATATCTGCACAACTTGCATCTATTCAACACAGGATTTAGGTGTCCTGAGTAAGTCCAGTAGTACTTCTCAGTAAGTAAAGGAGAGATGAATCCTACTATCACTAGAGACTTACTGAGAATTTAATGACTAAGTTGCTTGTTAGCAATTGCTTGCTAGTAAGAAATTACATAATTCCTATTGCTAGAAACTTTTAAAATCAGACTGCACAGAACACTACAAAGTGCACTGCAGGAATCAATCCTGAACTGGCCGAAAAACTGACTTTAGAAAGCCTAATATACCATTTCATCTCTAACTTCTACAGTTCTTTGCTGTGGCCTTCCTTGTTTCTGTGGTAAGCCTGTGACTGATCATTAATACCATGTTTTCATGAGTTTGATCTGTGATGTTAGCTTTAATACTTCTCTGAATCTGCTCTGGCCTTTAAATAAACCACTCTCTCTGTTCTGCAAGCTGTCTTCCCCTAGGAATTTCTGGTGACATTTTAGGTTCTTTTAAAAAAGAAGAAGATAAGAGCATTCAGACAACAACCTTCCCCAAAATTAATCTCTTCTTACTTTGTAAGACTTACATGGCCATTCTACAAAACTGCCACTGACCACTGGGTCTTCTTCAGGCTGAGAGAACTGAGAGAAAACACTGAGACTGAAAGCAGTCACCAATTAAATTTAATTTCAATTAATAACGTTCTCTACATCCATAATATATATTAATTCATATATTCAAGCAATACTATTTTAACTAAGATCTTATTTTACCTGTCATACCACGTCACTTAATCCCACACATTAACAGCAGAATGTAACAAAACTTTCAGCCAATAATATGGCTGAACAGGGGGACATTCATAGAAGAATCACTCTCAGTCATTAAAAATTGCTCAGGGAACTATTTGTGACTTGTTTTTAACTAAAGTTTTCTTATGGTTAGTTCATTAATACTTATCCAGTGCTCAGCAGTCAGAATTTAAAATCAGTAAGTTAATGAGCACAATTAGCACACGTTAAAACTAAAAAGGGTTATTACTGTGGTTTAGTAAGGTTGAAGAAACACTTTTTACAGCTTTGACTGTATGATAGTAGGAAAAAGCAGTGCTCAGAACCTAATTTTCTCCCACTGAAGTGGACAGGAGTTTTGACACTGAGTTAAGGGGCAGCAGAATCATGTCCCAACAAGATAGATATCAGTAGTCAAGGGCAGAAGTCATGAATGAATATGAACTCAGCAGTAAAAGTTTATATCCTCACCCATAAGAAAATGGACTATATTATGGTTTTTATTCTTCTTATAGCTACTTGATGTGTCTTAATCCTGATTTATTTTGTGCTAGATATTGTGCATCATGTACTCCAAATGCTCTTCAATAGTCTAAACCAAAAATCAGGCAGTGCTTTCTCTTCAACTTAAGTTGTAACCTAATTATGGCAGGGGCAGATTTTTCTAGGGCTTGTAGGTGCTAACATAAAATCAATTAATAAAGGCAGTCATATTTATGATTATGAAGTCCACCATGCGAGTGAGGTCAAAACTGAGTATTTGGGTGTTTTTTTCTTAGTATGATAAGTATCTTGCTACTTTTTAATGTTCTAGTAAGTATATTATCATGAAATGATAAACGACACTTTGTTATTTGTACTGCTGTATGTCACCCATTAATCAATAGCAGTTTCCATCCTCCAATATATGAGTAAGGACCTGAAGAGTAGGTCAGTTGAACCCTGTCTATAAATTAAAATAATCCATCAAAAAAAGAGTATTATTTTGTATGCTTGTGTGCATAGGTATAGGCATGAAAGTAGCCCTATTCTGAATGGGACAGTGACTCTGCATCATGTAACAGCATCACACTGCAGCTATGGCGTGGAACCAACAGGCTCTGCTAGGGAAGCCAACAGCTTCATGCTTTGCTCTGCAAATCCACAGAAACCCTGTATATGTGTTTACGTGTGTGCATATGTACATATACACTCCTACCAAATCAGACATCCTACATTGCACGTGTACTTTATACGAGAAAACATAAGAGCTTTCCCTGGCTCCTCCTTCATTTCCACAGGTAGTAACACAGGAATATATTTGTGCAGACTGTAGTATCTTTCTTTGCTTATTTAAACTTGGAATATTCTGATTAGCACATCCTAGGGCGTACAAGAGATTGATGTAATGCCCCTATTTCTAGCAATGAATCAACTCTTCAGTGTGATATGGGTACCTATTAATTATGTAGTGCTCCCATTTTACAAAATCTGTTTGCAGACTCTGTCTGGAATACTAATTAGTTATACAGTACATATTATAGGCTTTATTTCTCTCCAACCTACATACGGCTAGCCACTGTTATTCACCATGGTTATATTTATATTCCATTTATATTGTTTAACCCTTAGCTCTTCCTGCATTGTATTGTAAACCCCTAAGGCTCAGCTACAGAATCCCTAAACCAGGGTTCCTGAAAGTGCTGACAGTCAGTGCCTGGCTGATATCTGAGCTTGAAACTGAGGCTAAGGGAGGAGGACTTCATAGTCAGGAGTACATGTGAGAGGGATGGTAAGACCGATCCCCCACCACAGGCAAAAGAAAGTGTCATCATGCTCATCAGGCCAAATCCAGGGTTCAAGCCTAGATTAAATATACCACATAAAAATATTCTGTGCAGATAATTTAATTATGCCACCTTCCAGGTGCATTCAGTGTAATCATTGTCTGATTGATATTATATGTTTCTCATTTGAAATCTCGAGGCTACTTATATATCACAGTGATTTATCCTACAGCCATTGATATTTTAACAAGGCACTTGCTATTTGCAATTCAACTTACTGTTTCCAAAGATATCGTTCTCTGTTCAAAACAGGAGGGAAAATTTTAGCTTTTAGTGGTCGGCAAAAGATTTCCCAATTGTCATAATGGGATTTGATCACTACCTAGATGAGCAGGCTGTCCTTTGCCCATTAACAGAAAAAAAGTGTGATTTTTCCAACAGATTCAAGCCCACAATAGATGAATGAAAGAAACAAAGATTGTAATTGCTTCTGTTGTTCCAGTTTCTATTTTGTACAAACCATCCATTCATATAAAAAAATATTTTGATTCAGATAAGATACAGAATTGAGATGTCTCGGTTACCCATTTGTATTTTCTTAAGTTAAAGCTGAAGACAAAATGGAAATCGAAACATTCTAGTTGCTGAGACTTTGCTGCTCTAGTTAGTCAGGAAAATTTATATTTGAGATGGGGAAGAAAGAAGTCAGCTATTAACAAGGTTAAGGAATTTCATCAGAAGCAACAGGGTCTGACTATTTAGTTAACAAGGAGCAGGAATACCATTTAAGATGCTTTTAAGTAACACATATGACATGTAAGAGGTTAAAGTAAGAGTTAGCTTGTCTGCACCATGTAATGTGACTATACAAAAAGTTGTTGTGGTTGTTTTCTTTTAGTCATTCTCCCGTTAGCTAATAGATTTCATGTCACATAGAGCACTGCATAGCCTTAATGTCACATGGGAAGCACAGATTTCCCCATATTTTCTGTACATTGGTGGATAAAATTCATTGAATAACATTTCATCCTATGAAAGGGAAAATAGAGTTTTGTACAAAGATATCAGTTAAATTGGTACTGTAGTTTACATGGAAGATGTCCTAGAGGTGTCATCCTTGAACACCTCCCCTTTGTTACGAGACACATTAGTGAGAAATCTCTGACATACTATGACTTGCCCTAAACATTTTTCATGGAAGAATTCTTCTGGTATGTAGTTCTTTTCCCCACCTCAGTTTCCATTTTCTATCTATTCTCTGCTTTCCAACTTAACTTTTACAGAGGTTACATTTTACTCGTTCTGGGATCTGAATGTCTTTCTGTTCCATTTATACATCTGGAATATTTACAATCACTCCCTCAGAGATCTACAGGCAGGTTCTCAGACCATTTGTCCCTTGACTAGTTGTTAAGACTATCTAAATTGCAGTATGTTCTTATTTTAGGTCTCCAGCTAAGTCTATGTCATAAGGTTATAAAGAATCACTGAATGAGCTAAAATTCAGCGTCGCAGTTCTTCACTTCATAGGATCTGCACACAGTTAAGTTTTGAAGTTTTGAAGACTGTTTCATTGTGTTCCTATCAAGAAGACATTTCAATTCCATAAGGAGACAATCAAATTTTTTTGTGAAAACAAAGACCTATTAGTTCTTTCCCCTTCTCTCAGTGAGGTATTAGGTCAAAATTAAGCACTTCTGGCCAAGACTGACATTCCCTTCTCCCCTTCATTTCAGACACTATTTTTACTTTCTAAGGCCATTTCTGGCAGCCTTTTCCCAACCTTTGGGCATGAATGTGAAATATTCATTGATCAATTTTCAGTACAAATAGGACGGGTTATCAGAAGCTTGTGCACTTCTACATTATGCCCTAAACATTAAAAGCCTTTCAGGGAGTGATCTTTCAAACACTTAATTGTGCAATCAAGTTTAATGGAGTTGCTCACGTGCTTGAAATTAAGCATCTACTTCAGTATCATGCTGAACTAGACCCTAACTCTTCTTTATTGCCAACAATTACTGAAGCCCCATTTTTTCTTTTAGTTTTATCTAGCCTGTCAGACAAACATACCCATAAAACCCAATCTGTTATTGTCGTTCATATGTACAACAATCCTCAGCTGACATCACCTGAGCCTGAAGTAGATAATAAATGAAGAAGCTTATAACTGCCAGGGATAAAACAAGACAGTTACACCAATGATTTTGGTTTTGAAACATTTTAAGTCTTTTTAGAATATAGCAAGTATAAAGAACGTAAGAAAAGGAAAGCAAATGAATGCTGCCTTAGAGTTACCTCTTGAGCTATCAAAGAAATCTCTGACATCATGAAACATACAATATCCCTGCAAAAGAGTTCTGTGATGAAGACACAATGTTTGATGACAACATTCTCCATATTTGTGCAAATCTGACATGAAACATTAATTTGTATAACGGCATGACCCTGCAAATCAATGGAGGTCATCAATTTCCGTTAAATTTCTGGGAGTTTATGAGGATGGAGGGCACCTGAATTTTGAAGGAGGCACTCAGTGTTTTTCAGACCACCTCATAACTGCCTGTCATACAAAATCACATACCTAAAAAATTAATGGGGCTTTAAATTCATCTTTGCATTTTGCAAAAAGTTGGGGATGACATTTAAGGAAAGCTCGTGTCAGATGCAAGCCAATCTACTTTTATACTCTCCCATTTTGTACTTCATCTCTCCAGGCTTTTCTCAAAGTTAATAGGCTGATACCTTCCAAAACAGATAAATTCATACCTGCCAAAATACATGGAGTCACACTGCTACCTCTTTTCACACTCCATCTGCTGCATTTATTATTTCTGACCACACTTCCTGCCATGCCACCTCCCACTTGGGCCTATTTGCCTGTAAATTGGAAAATGTTTATAACTGGGCTCACCTCAGAAATTAGGAGTGGTTCTTGCCTGCTTTCCTGTTCTACCTCTGCCTATGTTTCTGCCATTGGATGAGAGGTATGTTGTCATCAGCATACTTTCTTCTGTGGTAGAATGTAAGATCTTAATCATGTTGTTACACTAGACCTTCTGCAGAGTTAAGTGATGGTTCATTAATAAACACGCAGAGAGTCAAAAATGGGAGACCAGCCAGATCCCCAGGCAGCTGAGGACAGCACTCATGCCTAGCTCATTGCTCCTCCCGACTGAAGTATTCACAGATCTGCAAGGAAAGAATCTATTTCCCGATTCCATCATGAATCGTTCAAACTGATCCAAGTTTTGCAATGAGGGTAGTCTTTCCACTATTTTTAATATTGTTGTATTAAAGTGATACCAGTAAAACCACACAACATTCAGTGTAGTGTCTTCAAATAGTTACCATGGAAATACTCATTAGATGTTCTATGCCAAAACAAAATGCTTCAGGTTACTTTGAAAATGTGAAAAAAGCTTGAAATTGTTCAGTTTTGTCCTAATTCTGTCAGTATGACACAAAATAGGCAAAGCTTTGATTTTTTTTTTTTTTTTGCAATCAACTTTTTACAGCAGTATTTTCCTAAAATAAGATGTTTTGTTTATGCCTCACATTAAAAAGAGATGGAGGAGAATGAGGATATATCATTAGGGACACAGAAGCAGAGGTCAAAATAGCATTAAAAAGAGGGAAGAAGAAGAAGAAAGAGCACAGCATTAGTTGAGAGAAAAGCATTTTATTTCACAGTGACATAAGGAAAATAGAAAATCCTCTATAAAGGCAAGTTATCCTTTGACTTATGTTTATGAAAGAGGAATTCAAAGGGGAACAGGCTCAAAGAAGCACCATCACAATGATTATGAGAATGGAGAATTTTTGAGAACACTTAATATATCTTATGAAACAGGTTAAATTACTTTCACCTGCTTAGTCTAGCAAAACAACTATTGAAAAGGGATGTGATAAGCCTTTATAAATATATTAAGAGGGGTATTTGAGAGGGAGGAGAATTATCTGAATTAAAGGATAATAAATAGTACAGACACAAAATCAACTGTCTATAAATTGGCCAGGAATATGTTTGCACAGAAAACTAGATTTCTTGTCATGTGCAGGGCTGATTACCCTATGATCCTATGATCTTTTCCAACAGGAAGATTAAGATATTTAAAGCTGAGTGCAGAAGGGCAGAGACTGACAGATGCACTGAACCTGTGTTTTCCTCTATCATGGGATACTGGTTTAGCAGCTGTGCAGCCCCACAAGCACTCTTCATCCTTTGCCTCATTTCGATCAGAGGTAAGTCTGTTTCTGCCCGATGGAGATTCGTGAGATTTTGAAAGATGTTGTCTGACAGGTAGGAGCTCTATCAGGGAGTCAAACTGGCTTTGGGAAAGGCTCATTTAAGGAAATCTATGGAGGCCCTACTAAGCTGTATGTATTTTTCTAATAATGGGTTTGTATGAAGCATGAAGCTGTTTGGTTAATGATTGCCAGCAGCATTGTTCTGTGAGAGAGCAAAAGTCCCCGGCGATCCTAAATCTGATCTCACCAAACTAAACTCTTGCATGATCCTGAATCTGATCTCCCAGAGCAGCAGAGGCCAGGGCCAAAGCCCTAGGGGTATTTCCGAGGGCGAGAGTCAGATGCCTCCTCCCGGAGTCTAGGGAAAACTCAAGACTTCCCAGCTGCGCCTGACCAAGCAGGGCCAGGAGCTCTTCCTTCACTGGTTGACAAAACAGCTCAGGACACATCCTCTGCCATAAACAGAAGACATTCTCCCCTATAGGAATACCTACAGCTGTGCCCATGCATCGCCTGGAGAGGGGTAGCTGGCATGAGCCAAAGCCAGGACAGGGAAAGTGTGAACAGTTAGAGAGTACAGGTGACCAAACACGTGCCCTTGAGCCCCATAGCTGCCATGTACAGGTTTAGCTGGAGGGGACAGGATTTGCCCTGTGCTTCGTGACCCATTACAGCTCTACAGCAATCCTGTCCTGTTTGTCCCTGTAATGGAAAGTAGTGCACAATTCTAACGATAATGCACTCAGGTGAATAAAATCCAGCTGACACCACTTAGTTATATTGTTTCCGAAGTGCTAGCAAGGCTAAAAAACTAGTAAAAATTATTTGTAACACTAGCAGGCATGTTTATGAACACAGAGGGGAAACAGATTTGCTGACTATGGAGGCACTGTCATATTTTAGAGCACAGCTTCTCATGTAGCATCCATATCTCCTAAATTTAGCACCAACAATATTGTCCATCATCAGTTCAGCAAGTACTGTATGAGTGAGATCAGCACAGGGAATTTTTCTATGAGGCAATCTTTAATGCAGTGTTGGGTGAATAATACTTTTTTTAAGCTGTTTTCAGAACAGGACAATGTTTCTTATTTACAAATAACACCGCCGGTTACTGCTTTAATCTACACCTTTCATTCATTATGGATAGGCCACAGCATATGGCCATAGATCTTTCAGTCTGGGGATCCTTTAGTCTGTGGTGAGCTGAGAGGTGATTCATCTATGGGATAGAGGAGCCTCCTGGGCTCTCAGAGAGTGACAATGCTACTGCTGACTTCCTCACAGTTATTCACCCACAGATATTCCCCCACAGTTGTCCACAGCCAAGCCTGCACCTCTCCAGCCAGCAATGTAATCTCCAGCCACAAGGCTGTAATGCTTCAGTCTGACTGAAAATTGGTTGTGTGTTTGCGACAGAGAAATAAATCCTAGGCTCCATCTCAAACCTCAGCAGCAGCAGCCTGCCTATATAGGACACACACATAGAAGCTCACGCCACAGGTATTTTGCACCATAAGATACCAGACTACTGTTCCCTGGACTGTTGCTATTGTTGAGGTACAGGACAAATGTCCGCTGGTGTCACACGCCCCCAGGGTCCTCAGGCTGCCATGGCCTCACTACGGCAGCACAGCTCCAGAGCAGCCGGTTCTGCCAGCACAGCGCTCGGGGCTTCCTGAAGATTTGTAGCTCCCAAACCATTTCTCTCTTTTTTCGTTCAATGCATGAATGCCAAGCAGCCACCTTCTCAGCCCCCCTAAAATTCCTATCACAATTCTTGATGGAGAAGAAAATTCTGTGCATGGGTTGGTCTAGATATACAAAATCAAGAAGGTTTTTCTTGCCCAAAAGTACACAGATTATTAATTTTTTGGCAATTTATGGCTATGTCAGTTAACCTTCCTGTCATCTGCAACTGGAGCTGAAAGTACTGCCATCCCAATCTCAGAGCCCTGGGTTACAGCCATTCATACCAGAAGCTTCTGTTATTTGAAACGGGGACTAAACCTTGCTCCACAATGCAGCAGTCAGTTGTTTGGCTGAGTGTCAGAAGCAGCTGTTTATGTAACAGCTTAATTTGCAGCCACCTCCTGATTTTACTTTAGTTCTCCTGCAGCGCCTGAACTGTAATGAAAATCATAGTAGATAGCTGCCATAGAAAGGTTTGCAACACACAAGAACACATTTAATCAATGGAAGGAAGGGTATATTTTTCATTTTCCATTAAGATAAATATGCCTTCAGCTCTGATTGTATGCAACAGTTTATCTGCAGCTCATAAAAACTACCTCCAGCCTGAGAATTAAAGATTGCCCTGCATTGTTACGGATCTGATTTTTCCTGAGGCTTAAGGCCAGAGTTTATGTTGACTCTCCCATGAGCTCTGACTGTCCAGCACTGCCTGAAAATCAGATCCTTCAGTTACATCAAATCAGGGCATACAATAGTAAACTCCAGTAAGGTAATTGGGTGGCTGTGCACTGCTGCTCTCTTGTGGTCTAAAATTGTGTGTTCTAGGAGAGGGCTGTGAGGCCACCAGAGTCAGGTTCACATGGAGGAGGGTCTTTGGAAGGGGCAGATGGGTGGTGGACCTCTTTGGCAAAGGATGCTGTATATGGGGCAGCATTAGGCTGCCAAAAAAAAATCAAAAGTCCTTTCTTCTAGGGACAGGAGGCAGGAGGAGTACAGAGCTGGGTGCAGGAGGAGAGGGCAGCACTGGGAGGGCAGGCCCTCTCGCGCACTCCCTCCCAAAACAGCAGGCAGAGAGCAGAGCACCCTGCGGTTGGGAGGGGGAGGAGCAGGAGCAGGAAGGGGGTGGGCAACCCATCACCCCAAATGAGCAGCAGCAGATAATGGATCTTATTAGGAGGTTTTCCAACAACCAACTCTGCCCTGGGCCCTAGGTTGGGCAGACACTGAAGCACAGCCTGATTCAAAACCTCCCTTGTGCATATATTTGTGTAACTGCTGCAATGAATTCAATATCCAGTGTTTTGCAGGAAACAAATGCGATTGCTGTGTATAAATTAATAAACGCAATTGACTACAGAATTGCTTTGAGCCGTGGAGGGTACAGTTAGTGGTACAGCCTGGAAGGAGGTAGACAGCAGGAGAGTGAATTATCATTTTGTACCTTATGTTCTCAGAAAGATAAGTGAGATAAGGGAGGAGAAACAGGGCATGTGAAGCCTCTGAGTGAAGTTATAATAGGAACTAAACAGCTTAGATAAATCTGCAGCAAAGAGGTAAGGCTGTAATGGACTGTTATATTTTAAGTTATGTTCTGCCTTTAAATGGGATCATTTATTTAAGGAAGGACTATAAGATATTAGGACTAAATATAAATGAGAGGGAAAACAAGGAATTTGTTACTAAAAGGAATAAGGTATACGCAAGTGGACTTTACTTCTTCACATTCAGCCAGCTACGGACTCCAGATAACCACAGAAATGCTGCAGAGCAACAAGCATTTGCAAAATGAAAAAGACAGTCACCACAATCCCAGAGGAGAAAATCCATATTTGTGAAATGGACTTCAGCTTCAAATTTACATTTAATGAGTTTGTAAGCACCTGAGACTATTGGGCAGGAGACTGCAGGACAATGCAAAATATGGTCATTTGGATGCAGGGAGAGGCAGGCAGTTGAAATGCCTCAAGTGGCAAAACAAGACTGGGAAACTCATCAATCTTTGGATTGCAGATTTTCTTTTTAAAGATATTTCTTTTCAAATTATACTGTGTGCTACTGTAAGTTCATGAATCCTCATCTATTCACCTTCTAGTTTGTCTATTTCCTAACTCACGGCTAACTCAGGAGAGAAAACAAAATACATTGACTACCTGGACACATAGCAGCTTGTGCCCACTACATCTCAGGAACAAGAGATTAGAGCAAAAGATAGTGTGTCTGGAAATCTAGGCTTCCATCTTGCTTTGGACCACTCATGGAGGAGCCAGCATTACTCCCTGAAGCTTGTTGGTTGCTACATAAACCTCCAACCACCAACTCCAAAGGCAGAGGGGAAGCAGGAAGCGAACTTGCCTTGCTCGGTCAGTACCTGAGGTTACAACCTAAACACAAGACATATGTTAAATTATCCAGGTCTTGTTAAGTACCTTGAGTTGGAAACAGAATCTTAAATAACAAGATAGAAAACTAGCAAAGATGATATATCTACTGCATTAAAAACCACATAAACCTAGATTCATCCTAGCTAAATGTCAGCATCAACTGAGGATCCTCCCCAGTCCATAGGCTGGGGAGAGTGAGGTATCTCCGAGAACCGTCAGCCACCTGAGGGCTGACACATCGGTGTCTGCCCAGACTCCTGTGGGACCTGAGCCATCGCAGGTCAGAACTAGTTTCTGCAGATGCTTACATTCAATGAATGCTGAGCATTGCTAAAGGTAAAGGCTTGGCCCCAAGATGACAGATGCTTTCTCATCTTCTTTTTTCACTGAAAAAATTATTTTAAAAGCAGAAGTCCAAAAGATTCATTAGTAACGACAAGAGCTGAGGACTTTTGAGCATACAATAGCAGAACTATCTCAGCAAGGTCTCAGTGGCTAGCTATGTGCTTCAGACCATGTTCCTGACGGTGACTTTGGGATTGTAGGAGCAAAAGCAGGAATTCTCAAAAGAAGGAGAAAGGCAGTATTTTCCATGGAAAGTAATAAAATCATTTTGATGGGCAGAGTGGCAAGGTAATCCTGTCAAACCCATGCATCCATCATGTTAGCACACACATCATAAGGTAGACTGCCCTAAAGATGCTACTGTTTGTTTTAAAAAAAAAGAATGGTGACATATGTAAGTAAAGTGGTTTTATTCTATTTTACATGCATAAAAATGTAAAAATATTTTAAGCGTGAGCCTGAAAGAAGAAGAAACTCCTGGGTTTCAATAACAGACCCATCCTTGAACAGATGCATTAAAATAATAAAAAGCCTTCACTGCATCAAAAGTACACAAAAGCTCTCGATTATTGTATAGTAACATATTGGACTCCCTCCTCTCTCCAAAAAGCAACTGTCAGCAGAAAAGAAAACCCAAAGAGAAACCCAGCAATTTCTTCCCAAAACTAGATTACTCACACTTCATGGATTTGCCAAAAGGAGGCTGGACATTTTCAATTAGCAAGGATTATAAGTTTCATTGTAGACAAGAAAGAATACATCTAATTATTGAATCAGTTACACAGATGAGCATGGTTTGCAGAAAATGCTAATTTGACTAATTCCTTGTTGCATATCAATATCTCTGCCATATGGTGAGGGTTGAAGATGAATTGTTGTTCCTGTTTTGTTAACAAAAGAGACATGGTTGAACTACATCAAATTATGATGAGACTTTAGCACAGTGAAGGTAGTACGCAATGTAAAGTCATCTGTCTGTGTGGTCTGCAATGATAATTTCCTTAATCTCAAAAGAACATAGCTGGTATCACACTTAGAGCAGAAAGAACAATTATGCCTAGAGGTACAAACTTATGCTGAAATGATTTAAAAAAACATCTTCAAAGATTATTCTGAAATTGCAAAGAATTCTATAAAAGCAGATGCCAGCATATTTGCCATGATGATTCCCACAGGGATACAGCACAACACTTAATCTTAGATATATACTTTGATGAGTACTGCCTCTGTACTCAAAAATCAAGCTTATTTTAACACAAATCCTGACTTGCTGAATTTTATACCCATATGTTTAAATAAAAGAGACTGACAAACACCAAAGAATGTTAAAAATGTTTTTATGAAATTACAGGGATATGATGAGAGTACTCAGAGGTGTTAACTTTAGATTCGGGAGACTGCTTCATTCCATCAATTCCAGAAAGAATCTTATGAGACTAAATACATAATAAAGTTGGGGGCAATTATTATTGCCCAATAATTCCCCATTACAAACATTGATAAATATAGAAAAGTCAGACTTAGAAGACTCCATTTTTAAAGTATGGGGGAAAAAAGACCTTTAAAAAGATTGGGGTGAGGGAGGTAAAATCAGCCATGGAAAAGCAAATGAATGCCAGAACTAAAATTATTTTGGCAACAATACTTTCTCCCCTTTATGTCTGCAAACTATGGCACATTTTTTAATTACATAGTCACCAACCTCATTGCTCTAGGATCTCTGCCTCTCCCATTGCACAGGCAGTACAATCTCCAAGGAAAGGATCATGGGAAAGAGAGTGTAATTCTTCTATATTGAAGATGTACTCATCTGCTGTCTATGAATGACATAGAAGAACAAACAGACCATCTTTTCCTCTCTTCTCATCCGTCCTTAACTGGAAACTAGCTGGTAACTTAGCTGAGCATTTTTAATGGAGGACAAATGTGACAGATTCAAGCTACAAAATTCAGTTTGGTTTTACCTGTGTTATATAGAGAGTGGATTAATTTATCACGAGGTTACACCGTGGCATGAGGTCACCAACAGAGATCAGAGAGCCTGATAGCTCTTTGACATGAGTAGCCGTTCACAACATCACTTAGCTTGTTTTTTTGGGGAGGGAAGAAGTGAAGTCCTAGAAAAAGGACTTGTCCTGCACAACGGAGAAGTTGCCATTGTTGCTGGTGTAAGCACTGAGAAACAGCGGATGCACAAGGGACCTTATGAGATGGATTTTTGTCACCACCAATGCCTTTTTTGCAGACTTTTGAATACAGGAATTTATAGGCTCCATTTTAATTTATAAAAATACAAAATATTTCTGTTTGTACAGCAAACATGATAAAACAATTGTGTAGGAAGTATTTTTTATACATCTTGTTCTGCTCTGTAACTAAGAACTGTTTTTCTGACAGGCAGTTCACTGTTACATATGACATGTTATATTTTTATATGGTGGCCTTCTTATATAATATCACCAAACACTTCAAGGGAAGGCTTTTCACTTCAGAGATTTGTCCATTTTGAGCTGACATGTGAATGACAGAGAAAGAAAAAAAATAAAGACCGTCCAGCCCACATCTTTGCTATTTAAACTGTTTTTAAGAACTTTTTTTAACTGCTAAAAATATGCTGAATGAAGGTGGACAAAATAGGAGGCCAGATTAACTTTGCTGTTGTATTTCATAGAACAGGTATTTTGCTGGAAATCACTCATTACATTCTCACTGGCCAAAATACGTTCAAAACCAGTTTCTCAAAAATTATTCTTAATTGCTGTGTTAGAGTAATCGCATGCAACTGTCTAAAGTGAAAGTGTCATCCATTATGGGTAAAACTCATCACAAGCTTTAGAATACACTTGGATGTATCCCAAGAGTTATTTCCTTTCCACAGCTAGGATGCAGGCTGAATTCTGATTGAGCACCATATACCTGCCAAGCAGGTAGCTTTGTTCAATATTTAAACTTATTTTAATTATTCATGTCTTTTAAATCAGCAGAGATTCTAACGAGAGGTATTACATGAAAACTACACAGGCTGAATAATAACTTCTGCACAAGTTAAAGACTTGGTTGGGCAAAGAAGACCTATTACAGCTGCCTCCTGAGGGGAAGAACAGCCCAACAACTTACGTTTTCAACAAGCTGCCCTGTCTTCTTTTTAACCAAGATGGAACATTTTGCTCCAAAACCAATCAATATAAGACAGCCTCACAGAGGTACTATGTCTGCCCTCTATCTAACATTTTACAGAACATGAAGCCTTTCAGTGAGAATCTTTTACATATTTTCACGTGACAGAAATATAAAAGAAAACTATATGGGAATTAGTTCTTCTCGTCTGTAAAGTAACCTTTTCCTATGGTGATTCCCAGTAACATGAATGAGTTTGAGATAAGAGTGGAGGGAACAGACTAGGAATGGTTTTGCATCAATGCTTTAAACTAGTTGAGTTTTAGCCTTCCTTTCAGTTGAGGCATTTTTGTGTATATATCCCAGTTAGAAAGACTATACAAACCCTGCCATGTGAGGTGGAATCACAGCAAAATAAAGTGATATTTCTGCAAGGGGAATAAATCCTATAACAGACACTGACTCAGCTGGTTCTTGATATTTTCAATTTAATGATGTACCTTCCACGTCTATTTGACAGAGGTAAATTGTTAGAAGACAAGTAGATATATTAGAAAATGAAGAGCTAAAACCAGAACCAATTCACCCCTGACAACCTTTGAAGGCTCTAAACATGATGTCTATAGGAAAAGTTTGTTTTGGTATCGTCTATCATGTACTCTTAACCAGAGTAATCTTCCCTGTGTATCAACTGTTCTATTAATTATTTACTCTTGGACATATAAATCCTTCTTAACACTGCAGTAATAGTACTTCTGACATGATTTAGAATTGAATTATACAGTTTATAAAACCCTAGCTGATGTTTTAAAACATCTGTTGCGCATCTGGGAAAATAACATACTTCAGCACACACAGTTTAGTAGAATGGATGTATGCAGAAACAATAAATCTGTGAAGGTGATAGATCCAATTCTCTCGATGGGTACATACAAACTCTATTTGCTTTATGGACACTCTCCAAATAAAGAAATGCTGACATCATTATAACTGTATCTCATAACATTACATGGAGATATCGCTTCACCAAAGTGGGCATTCACTGCACAAAGGATGACCTAGCTGACTGTAAGGATGCTAAGTTAAAAACTCTAATTTTGAAACTTCATTTTGATTAATAAATGTCTGGGCTAATTAATTTTAAATCACATATAATATTTTTTTAAAAGTTAAATGCCTTCTTTACCACCACTACTGTCGTAAATTCAGTCACAAGCTCAGAATTCAGCAAAGAAACTCAAGCATTTCCACATAAAACACAATTCTCAAGCAGTAAAGATCAGAAATAAATAAAATTTTCTGATAGCTAGAGACTGACGCTTATGGGTTCCTCCGATAGTCATTTTTCATGCTTAAGAAAGAGAAAATCAGAGATAGATATAATATGGCTTTGGAATTGTATATTCATCAGTGACTACAGACTCCTGGAACCACTGACAGCAATCATCAGTTGTTGTCACAGATGCCCTGATAGAATTCATGAGGACCACTACTATCCATTCTGCAATGATTAGAAGAGAGTGAGAATGATACAATCAAAACATTATTTGCAAACTTCTACATAAACTCCAGAGGCTGCATTCTTGCTCTCAAACAAACATTAGCACACACGAGTTCAGACTGGGCAAATGTTTTCAGAAGTGATGTGATGGATTTTTCCCTAGCAAATGCTTACAAAAGCTAACAAAACTTATTTGCACACACCAAAGAATACTCACCCTTCTTTATTTATTACTTGCTCTTAGTAACCAGGTTATTCATTTGCTCCTTAAAAAGTTTCAGGTGTTTGAATGAGAAGCAGAAACAATACTGCATGACTTCAGTGCCCAGTCCCAACGTCAATAGTAACAGGGTGGCTACCAACGGGAACATTTGGGGAGTGATCCATGGGAGGAATGGCTTTTACCCATGTTTACCCAACATATCCAGACTATCAGCAAAAATCATGGCCAACCTCATCCTCACTTGGGGGGGCAGAGGGGTAGGCTGTACATCCACATAACCATGGTCACATGGAGTGATGCAGGAGAAAGTGCTATGCCACCGTTAGGTGATTCTCCTGCATCACTAACGGTGGCGTAGGCACTAAGGCCCCTCCCAGCTTCTCCCACCTTATATCTGTTCCTCATACCAGATTTGTCTACAAGCCAGTGGAAAATTTTCACAGACGTAGAGGAGTCTTGAGGTGGTTACCTTTCATGGGATGCCAATGACAGCTTGAGGTCTTATACTTTTTTGTACCTTTCAAGATGTTATTAAAAACACTTTTCATTGAAGTATTATATCTATGCAAGGAGAGTAAAGTTAATTCTGCTTTTTGCTGTTAATTCATGTCCTGAATTCCATCCCCTGCATGTTACATTAATAGTCCTTTTGCCATTTAATTGCTCTTGACTAGCTCTTCAGAATTAAGGAACTTATTCCCCTAAGCATTATAATGACTTTGGGCACACAAAAGAATAAATTTAGGATTAAAGTATACATTTGATTTATTACTTCCAGATTCCTGGACATTTAAACCTAGTTGTAAGAGTATTTCTATGGCCAAATCAGCTTCTTATTTGTACAATTCATCCATCTTTTTGGCTTACAAGTGAAGAGTTGTAGGTTACATAGGATTTGCAAAATATAATTTAATTACGCAAAATTTAATCAAGAAATTATGTTTTCTTATAGCTTAAAGTAATTCCTAAAAATCTCATTAAAATCTCTTTAATTAGTGCTGGCAAAATTGCTCAAGCATCAAAAGAGATCATATTATCCACCTCTAGTAGAAATGATAAAATCATTTTGCAATTCATATGCACTATCACTTCTGGGGAAAATGTGGCTGTCTGGCATTTTCCAAAGAAAATGTTCAAAAATATTCAAAGAAAAAGTGTGCATTGAGTTGTACTGATATTGTACTCTACATAGCAAGAAAAAAGAAATCATGCTTATTCCAGCAAAAATAGAGTTCTGAGATGTCAAACACCATGCCAGTCAGCAACGTTATCTGGAGTGTACACTGATTTATAATCATGGGGTGAGGCAAAGAGCTCCACTCTGTCTGATGGTGTATTCTTGTTTATTCATTACACAATAATGTTTGAAAGCTATATCCGATCACTGCCAGAAATGGAGGGAATGACTGGCTAAATCTCATCCATCCTGGTGACAGTCAAAAAAACATGAGGGGAGAAACTGGGTGGACACAAAAGCTTTTTGTCTCTCTGGCAGCAAAACCTGCACGGGTATACCTGTTCTTGGAAACAGTGGCATGCCCTAGTGACATGCACACAGAAAAGGGCTTGAACCTTTGCAGTGCAGTAGTCATGTCCACACAGCCTTTCATCAGATGTGCCACAGAGTAAACAGGTTACTCACGTTTTGCATCTCACTCCACAACCCTCTGCCAGCTGTATGCTTCATGCCCACCACAGCACGCTCCATAGAAAGGGTTGCAGCTGTCACAGCCTCCAGCCACTTCTCTGAATGTCCTTCCAAATCATGGTACAGCCTTCTGCTTTCATGGCTGCCCGTGAGTCAGATGAAGCTCATCACCTGGGCCAGCATCTCAGGATCATCCTCTCCCTCTGCCAGGAGAAATAGTGTAACTGCGCAGTGGCACGTGCAGGGCTGGCGGGGGGTGCACAGTGGGAAGACAAGAGGGAATGGGCAGAAAGGGAAATAAGGGAAGGAGAAGAAGGAATGGAGTTAGGGTATAACACAGTCAAAACAGAAATGGGGCCACAGAGAGTCAAACACCATGTCCCTGGGGTTTGAAGATGGGGGTGAGGCGCCACAGAGATTCCCCAGAATTGAGGAAGAGGATGGTATGAAGACAGGGAGTCTCTAAAGGAGGGAGGCAGGGGAGGCAGCAGTTGGAAAGGCATAGGAGAAATGCATGCTGAAGCTGCCCTTGGTAACTTCAGTGAGCTCAGCCAACAGAACCTATGAACTGTGCAGCTCACTGGTATTTAATACAAATAACTCTTAGGCCAAAATCACCAACAACTTACAAGAGTCAGTGAGAAGGATCCAAAGTTTTCAAGTTAATCCCAGTGCACCATTCCTGGTCTGAGCTGCTCCGCTCCTTTCCATGCAGCAGGGCAGAAAAATACCAGCCATCACTCAGCGGCTCTCGGTCTCAGTGCACTGGTGTTAATGCCAGACTCATTCTGCTGCTTGTCCTTCTTCTGCCTAATGGAAACTGATCTGAAAAGTGAGTATAGGCACTGTCTACCAACAGATCTCGGGCTCCCAGAGCAGAAGAGCTATCTTCTTCGGTGGGAGCACTTCAGTACTGCCAGTCATGAAAAAGGACGTGGATGTGCTCATGCTACATAGCCAGAAATCTGGAATGCAGCAAAGGTAAATAGATGCAGACAGACAAACATGCAAACACACATCCACACCTGAAGTAAATCCCCAGCAAAGATTTCTCCTAATCCCATGACAAATTATCTGACCCACATT
Source organism: Pygoscelis adeliae (assembly GCF_000699105.1). Lineage (NCBI taxonomy): Eukaryota > Metazoa > Chordata > Aves > Sphenisciformes > Spheniscidae > Pygoscelis > Pygoscelis adeliae. Next base: position 3,722,904 of record NW_008825557.1, read on the forward strand.
GCCTTCTGCCTTCCCTCAGCCTAGAAGTAAAGGTGTAGGTAAAAGTTTGGGGGCACAGAGCTAAAAAGAAAATAAGAGATCAAGGTCTGGTTGATTACAGCTCCCGTATAGCTCCTTCAGTAATGCAAAAATGAGAGTTCCCTCTTCCCTTTGAATTTACTTTCCCTGCTGTGGTGGAGAGAAAACCTACCCCTCCCTGAGTAACAAAATGTTTTCTAGCAGCCTCATTTTCTTTCCTTTCTATGCTTTGTTAAGAACCTGAGCATCAGTTCTGCCTCCTCTAGCTCAGCAGGCTCAGTCTTGTTTTGTGAGTATCTCAATTAGCTATTAGTACATTTCTCACATCAACTGCATCTTTCAGATTTATCTTTGAAAGATCTCTGATGCATAGGAGAAGTTGGGGGTTGAAATAGAGGATTGAGGGTCATTTGTATAATTGAAATCGGATGCTTTCAGAGTTAACAGACATTCAAACCACAAGACATTCACAATAAATTTTGTTGTTTCTTATTAGGCATGAGCGCAGGTGTGCTGAGGGGATCTGACTGGCTGCTGCTATGGTTTTTACTATTATAATTAATGCTAAGAATGGTAATAATAATATTATCTAGAGCTAGGTAGAGCTCTCGATTAGTATATCTCAAAATACTTTCCAGGAACCATTAACTCCTCAGTTTGCCATCAGAACAAATGGGACTAACTGAAGAGACGTTTACTTTTCAATGTGCATCACAGTGTGACACCATAGGGCTGACAATGGCCTTTATCCATGTATGTGACCATAATTATGGTTGTTGTGCAAAATGCTGCCATAAACTAAGAATTTCAAAATCTCAAATACTTTTAAATAAGCTGCCTGCCAGAAGAATCAGGAGGGAGATCAGCATACAAATTCTTTAGAGACATAATTTAGTCAATGAAATGTTTCAGTCAGTTTTTTCATATGGTTTTTTTTTCCTCCCAACTTGCAAATGGAAACTTTCCATGATTATCAAACTACTTTCTTATCACATGTTTCTGTTTAAAAGGTTCAGCATATAATTAGCCAATGTCCGGTGCAAAGCCAATGGCAGCTCTGGGTTTGGGCATCTATGCACCAGTCCTGACAGCCATGCTAGTACAGAGCATCAACCAGAGCATCAATGACAGTCGCTTCCACAGGGGCCAGCCCAGCTGGGAAGATATATAGCTTGATTCCCCCTAATATGCTCTGCCAAGGAAAGTAATTAGCTGAAGTATAAGGCCACCTGAATGCAGGTATGTGGTTTTGAAGGTAGTGGGAACTTTTTTAATTTTATGTGAGTTAAGATGTTAAGCTACCGAAACAGTTTAGAAAGTCTTACCTCTTATTCCTTTTATTATGGATATGAGCAGGGGATAAAAGGCCATGAGAATGAGTTAGAAGACTGTTATTTATATATATGCACTGTAAAATTATCTGCTGGAAGCATGTTGCCAAGCAGAATAGTAAGTTAAGTATTATATTAAAATTTGCAGGATTATTCCTAGTATCTTCATTTCTCTTTTATAGTCAAGTAAAAATTTGTCTATATTATATTATGGTCATATATCATAAGCAGTAATTACATTTTTAATTAACAATTGCAAAGTTAATTATACATTACAGGATTCAGAACAGACTAGTATAGCTGAAGAACCACACTGTTATGTGACTCATGAATTTCATACTATAAAAACACATACTGAACATAGGGGATATAAAATTACCCTGGGAATAATGTTGTAAAAATTAATACACAGGCTGCTAGCTCAGTCACTGCAAATGAAAGAAACTTTTACAGGGAGGATGTAACAATAAAGGTTCAGTTATATGGGCAAGCTGGACTCAGATGAGGCTGAGCTCTATGGCCAAGCAGTCAAGGTGTCTTTTGCTTCCAAAAATGAATAATTTTTACATCCTACTCATTACCCTACTTACAGCATTATCTTTAGCCTTGGCTGTAACAGTGCATTGGAATATCTGATCTGAGCCATGAGTCTGTGAAACAGTACAAGTGCACAGGTGAGTCTTGTGCAGAGTCATCACAAGGCCCAACAGCGACCTAACCTCCTGTCTTCACGTCAGCGGCAAACATTACTAAAAATTGCTAACAAAAGTTGTGGGAGAACTGCATAGGACCAGATATAACATGAAGTTATATATGTAAAGCTCCCTTTACATACTTTCATGGACACACTAGGACAGCCAAGGTACTTCTTTCTGCTTTATATTTTTTTAATTGCAAGACTGGGTGTTCCATAAATGTGAATCTTTCCCCCAAATCCCTGTGCCAAAATTGCCCCCTCAACACCTCCCTTGATTATGCAGCAGTGTCGCATTGAACTGAATGGCAAACAGTAAAAGTATCATTGTAGGAAATAAATGTTGGAAAAGGTAGTAAACACATAATTTTTTCCTCATGGACACGATCTGGTTCTTGTTAACAGTAGCGTTGCATACTGCCTGTTATGTTTTGGGTTTTTTTAGACTGAAACAGCCCATTACTAGTTGTTCGTTCATTTAGCACTGTGGAAGCCATAACTCTACTTGTATGAATCACCCCCTTATGTATGTTAAATATTGACAGCAGCTGCATTTAGCAAATTTCATTGCTTCCTCACCGCTCCTGAAGTGTAGGAAAGCGCTGTGCACATCTAGGCCTACAAATGTTTACAGGCTTCTTTTTCTTTTATCAGCCAAGGGCAGTTAATCCCTGGAGGAGAGGAGGTGCCATGTGTTTTTAGTTTGCTGTTCTCAGTCCCAAACATGATTTTCTTTAATTCTCCTCCATTCCTTCCCAAGCAAACTGGTTGTCTGCTTCCTATTCCCCAGTGGCTCTGCTATTTCAGGCTGCTTGTCTGAATCTCCTTGAGGAATCCTCTTTCTTCCAGTCAGACTTCAAAAGAAAAGTATCAAGGGGGTAACGGCTGTCACTCTGTGTAAGTAAAGATTACTTTTTTGCTTAGCATCCTCTTCATGCATTTCCATATACTGAGATTTTTTCAAAACCTCAACTTCCTCTGTAGTTTGAACAAAATCTTCGTCTTGTTTCTCTGTCTTATGTTTGTCTCCGGTTGCATGGAGGCAGAAGTTTGATGGGAGCACACAGCTGTGATGATTACTGATGGACCATCTGAGGAAGGAAGAGGTTGGAGAGGATGTTCCTAGCACAAAGAGGCTGCTGTTGACAGAGGTGTGAGACAAGGTCCTGAGGGACACGCTTCTGCTAGGAGGAGTGCTTTGGGGAACAGGACGAGACAATTTAAGGTGGGATTTTAAGAAATGGAAAAAACAGAGAAATATTAAAAGAAGAGGAGAATACTGTGGTGAAACTCACTGTGGGGTGAGGAGGAGATGGTAAGTACAATTCAGTTCCTGAAACACAGGCATTTAGTGCTATTTGAGATACTCTATGGTGCTTTAGACATCTTCATGGAACTGGCAGCTAAAATACAGACACCAGTGAGCTTTCCTGGACTTGCAGGTGAAAATTTCCAAGGACATTTCAAAGGGGGACAGATCCCTATGTCTATTTGAATTATCCCTTGTATATCTAGCAACACATAGAAATTAGGCAGAAAGAACGACTGATCTGAAAGGAAAGGACCAAAAAAGTAATCACAGAATGGTAAAAGCAAAGTAGAAAAAGAAAGTAAAACTTGACAGGTCATATAAAAGGGAGAAAAGATGCTGAGGAGTAGAAAACAGAGAGGCAAGGGATCTCTGGGGTAACAGTAAACAAGCAGAAAACTGCAGTGCTGCTTAAAAGTTTAAGCTGCATACTTCACTAGCAAGGTACTGGCAGACCTTCAGTACACAAGTCAGGTTAAACTTCAAAAATATCCATGTCTCACAAGCCGATGAGTTCAGCAGAGCTATTATTCTGCAATGTCAGACACTCATCAGTGGGTATATTGAATCAGTCTATGGAGGTTCAGATGATACACAGTTATTTTTTTTAGTTATTACTTTCATTATTTTCTAAATTAAAAGCTAAAACTAAGGCCATTCCATAAATGAAAAACACTGGAAGTTCCTGAGCCCCTATAGCATGACTGCATGTTACAAGTGACCAAATATCTGGCCTCTTTTACTATATACTTGAGAATGTCTCTACAGTGTCAAAAAAAGTAAGATAGTGTTGTGTGTCAAATACTTCTTAAAAGGTTGATCTAAATTAATATCTTTATAGGCCACTGCCCAGACCCTGTTTAGTTCATATTTCTTAACTTTTTTATTTGCCTCTCAGTCTCAAGATAATCTGAAAAAGGGAAAAGTATTTTTAAAAAAGAGAGTAAAAATACAAAATTAAAGGAAAAAAAGAGAAAGTGAAGTTGAAAGGAGGAAATTTAAAAACGGGGAAGGACAACAGGAAGGAAAACAGTCCATTGCAATGGGCGTTTTTCTTGTTGTGGAGAATGCTTGCTATATGACTGTATGGTTGAACACAAATAAATATTTACCTTGTCACTAAATGCCAAAGGAGATGAGACACAAGGTGTAAATGTGTCAGGTGGGTGGCTTCCCTATTTATGCATGAGGGGATACTAGGCTTTTGTTAGGAATGGCAGAATTTTTAATATAGAATAAAACGAATTTTCATCTGCTTTTGTGGAGACAATGCTGGATATTCCAGAATGTATTTTTCTGTTGTAATATCCATTTCCATGTTTGTCTGACAGGAGATTTAAAGGGATGTAGGTGAAAGATTTGGGTTTAATATCTTACAGTTTTTCTTCTGGAATGTTGTCTGCATACAGAATTATATATTTTAAAGACTGCTTTGTAAGGTCTAAAATATTCCAAATATCCTGAAAGTACAAAATATTATGTTTCAAAAATCATCCTTTTCTTCTGTAACATTATTCCTCCACTCTCATTTCTGAAAGGGTTTTGCATACATTTCACTTTCCTCCTCTGAGCAATCTCATTGAAGATGATGGGGTTCTTTGTATGTGCACCTCACTGCAAAATCTCATCCTAATTTCAGCCATTCTGATCATGGACACTACAGAAAATTGGTATGGCATCTTCCTCCTACGACTGAACTTCAGAAAGAGCATAAGTAGAGATCGAAGGCTGGTAGACAGAAGGACAGCCTTTGAAGCACATACTTTGTTTATGTCTAAATCCATCTTCCTTGCCAGCTGGTAAGAGTGAGCAAATGAAGGATCACAGAGAGTCTTTTCCCCAGCAGAAGGAAAGGGAAAGGAAGACAGTGGAAAGGGAGCAGCTTCATCCTCTCGCCTCAGATCAACTGGGCATGGCTTGAGGCAGTGTGGGTGGCGCTGGCTGGAAGGGAAAGAAGAGATGCTTCAGCTGGAAGAAGAGAGCTGTTCAGGCACTCATGTCCAAAAGACCCAAACCTGAACCTGCTATATTTTCCAGCTGGAAACTAGAACTGCAGTGATATGTTCAGATCCAGGCCTGATTTCAACATTTTTCCCGGTGATTTGCATTTGAATGTTCAATTCAGACCCTGCTTTAGTTCTTTTGATAAAGAACTTGAAAAATATGCTATTTAATAGTAACTCTGTCTGGATAGACTAGGAAAATAAAGATGGCAACTTTCCTAAGCCTAACGGGTTTTTTTATTGCCAAGCAGCATTTACAGATTTCATTACTGCACTCAGTGCTAGTGAACCTGGTAAACTTTTTCTATTAATATTCTTACCTTGTTCTATTAATATTTATAGACTATGCCTGGTTCAACTTTTTTATATCTTGGCATTCACCAGACATTAGCTTAGCAAGGAAATACATCACTGTTGTGGTTTAACCCCAGTCGGCAACCAAGCACCACACAGCCGCCCGCTCATCCTCCCACCCCAGTGGGATGGGGGAGAGAATTGGAAGGGCAAAAGTAAGAAAACTTATGGTTGAGATAACAACAGTTTAATGACTGAAATTAATAATAATAATTGTAATGAAAAGGAAAACAACAAAGAGAAAGAGAGAAACAAAACCCAGGAAAAACAAGTGATGCAACCACTCACCACCCACCGACTGATGCCCAGCCAGTCCCCGAGCAGTGATCACTGCCCCCCAGCCAACTCCCCGCAGTTTATATACTGAGCATGACGTCACATGGTATGGAATGTCCCTTTGGCCAGTTGGGGTCAGCTGTCCTGGCTGTGCCCCCTCCCAGCTTCTTGTGCACCTCCTCGCTTGCAGAGTATGGGAGGCTGAAAAGTCCTTGACTTAGTATAAACACTGCTTAGCAACAACTAAAACATCAGTGTGTTATCACATTATTCTCATGCTAAATCCAAAACACGGCACTGTACCAGCTACTAGGAGGAAAATTAACTCTATCCCAGCTGAAACAAGGACAATCATATTTATTAGATAAGATTTACGAGATAATCCTTGACTCTTCCATGGAAACAAGGAGATATTCAAGATGGGAAAGAGATTCTAAGGGCTTATTTTCAGTGGCCCCGAATTGTCCATCCTAGTATTAAGTCTGTACAAAATGCTGATGTACTGGAAGCCAAAATATGAGTTTATTGCAACCCCTAATGTCTCACCAAGAAACCAAAATTCCATAAACATAAATTGTTCTGTTTAAGGCACTGTAGCAGGTAAGACACTGGATTTAGCATCAACCTAGCTCTGGCAATGACTTAACATGCAATCTTGACTTCATGACTTTGTTATTCTGCACATTTGTCCATTTTTCTTTCACTGCAAACCAGCTGCGGCAACTACAAAGTGTTATGTAGTAGTACTATATAGTGCCTGACACAAGGAGAGTTGCAGTTCCCATGAGACCGGTCAATGCAGGAATAAAAATACTAAGGAAGGGTATCCATAGCACCCAACTGTATGATCCTAATTTAGCCTAGAAGGCTACTCTGTTAGTCAATAAATCATAGTTCATCTGAACTGCCTACGGCTCTCAATTGATAGGCGAGCATTACAGGCGTTAGCTGAGTCTGGTGCCTATTACTCTATTGCTCAGCAAAGTAATAACCTCTCAAGTGAAATGCACCACATGTTTGGAGGGTCCTGTGGGCCTGAGTTGAACCAAACCAGAAGTAAAATAAGAAAAATTCAGTTCAGCAGTTGACTTCCTATTATACTTCTCACAGCAGAGGGAGAGTGAGAAGAAAGGTATAGCAATACAGTTTCTAGTTCAGAATAAATGAGAGCCACCCACAGATCTGGCAAAAAATCACTGTAGCATAGAGTCATTTGATTCATGTGAATAGCACCATTGGTGCCAGCAGAACCACTGCCTGGGAACACAGGCAAGTTTTTCTGTTTTTAAAAGTTTATGATTTCCCTAAGTAATTAAAGTAACATTAATTCTTGATAAATTAAAGTGTCTTCTAAATAATATCAACATTTGTAATTTTTTTTTAAAAGCTTTTCCTTGTCACCAGACTATAAAAGGGGCAATATGTCTGTCAGCGTGCCACTCTACAGAGAACAATAGCTGAATATCTATGACAAAGAAGAACTGCCTAATTAGTCTACATTTTTCAAAGAATATTTGCCTGTCAACCAGTTAAACCATCTTTCTGGAAACACATTTCCCAGGGCAGCAATTGAAATTACAGGTATGTTCATGTGGATCCCTGATAATATAAATCTTCCTCAAAAGCTGTCCTATTTCTATTGTTTTACAGAAAAGTATATTTCAGTGCTATTTTATATTTGAAGTGTAGGCCATAAAATTAAGGAAAAAATATATTTTAAGGGTTTTCAGGGCTCCAGCAACAATACTGTGCAGCTAATGTACAGTAGCTCATTTCAAATAACAAGGCAAATGACTTCTTTTATGGCATATGGTAAATGTTCCTCATTTAGAACAGTTTAAAACATTGTTGTTAGTTTTTCAGAAGACAGAAAGCCCATACATTAACAGTGGCATGAACAGAATAGTGTGAGGTTGAAGCAAAAGGGATTGAATATTAATGCTGTCACTCCAGGTAGAGATGGAAGCTATTTTTGGATCTTCATTTTCAATTGTGCTTAGAGCAATAATGTATTCATTATCAGACTCCATGGTGACTTTTGCTCAGTAAAACTTATTCAGTCTGCAGTGGTACAGAGGTAACAGTACCTTAGAAAACATAAAGCATATTTCAATAAATATTAGTATCTTTAGCAAAGCTCAGAGGAGATATTTTCCAGTACCTCATTATGTATCATGCCTTCTTATTCTAACGGTAATTAGGCACCAGGGAAGGAATAGATTTGAAACTGGGATAAACAACTAAATGAGAGATGCCATATACTTGTTTTGTTCTAGTTATATCCCTGAAAATGAATCTGATATGATGTAATCAAGAAACTGCTAAGAACATAGCAGAGAACTCTGCTTACTTATTTATTGGACATTGGTTTTTATATGAGTTAGATTTGCATAAGTCAGCTCTTCGTGTAGTGTAATTTGTACACTGTGATTTACAAATCGCTTAGAGTGAATCTCTGTTTTTATTAAGGCCAGGGTTTTACAACCTTCAAGTTTACAAACTGCGGAAGTTTGCATGTTATCAGCAATGCAGCTCTCTACTAAATGTTTATTCTCTTGTCATTATCACCCAAAGCACTATGATATTTAACCACAGGCTACTAACATTTGCTAGGAAAAAGTGAAGTTTTTTTACCTTAGCAGAGAAAGGCTAATTGTGATATTCGGCTTTCCAATATATATAAGCAGAAATAAAAATCTCTGTTAATTTTAGTACGCCTTTGAAGCACAGAACTAATCACTATTCTGAAAATTACACACTAGAAGCCAAAAAACTCTTCCTTTTGCCATCTGAAGTGGCAGACACCACATGTGGGGTTTTTGTGTTCATTTGCCATTCATTACTGGAAATCTCTTCATGTCAGCCTTCAGGAATATTTCTATCACTCTGTCTGTGAAGCAAGAATCCTGATTTTCTTTCAGATTTTTCAATATACAAAAGATACCACAGATGGTATTACACATGGGAAAAAAAAATTGCACTGACCTTAATTAAATTAGTCATTATTCTACTACAAGTCTAACATGAACATTTGTCAAAATACTATGTTCATTCTTTTTGCTAAAAAAATAACCCCCACCTTTATATATTGCTTTTAGGTACCTATTTAAGTCTTACCTTAGCTAGCTTCAAAAATTTCAAAAGATACCCCTTTACTTATATTGCAATATTTGAAAACTATTTCTAGGAAAGGCTTTGCAGTTGTTTATTTATGTTTGTCATGTGCAAGATCATTCAAAATATAATTTAATAATAATGAATGGACTCTGGAAGAAAATGTGATCTTTAGTTAGCAATAGTAAAAAATAACTTATTTCCACTACCTCTAAAATACTCATTAGTGACTAATAAAACAATTAAACCCATAATTTTAATTTTCTTTTCTGGATTTCCAGAGGGTATTACAGTATTATTCAGTAAACATCAGCCTATTTCAGACTTTGTTTATCAGTATTTTACAATTAATTTAATTTACCTCAAGATAAATGGGTATGAAATTCAGAAGCAAGCATCTTCTCCCTACCCCTGCCTTTCATTTTAGTTTCCAGGGCAGTATTTTGGCCACCGATTGTCTGGCCTGACCAATAAAGCCTCCCAGAGGAAAGTGTTCAGTAGAACCTTGCCCAGCCACCTGGGGCAGCTGACACTCAGCATCAAGTTCCTGGCTCTGTCAAGACATTTCCCCAGCTGTCTCCGAAAGGTGTCTAAAACAGATGCCTCCTTTGCTCAGGCTTTACTGCAGTCCTGTCTGCTCTCACTGAAATCAATCCAGACCTCAATATATGCTGTTTGGTTAAAGTTGAGTGCTTTTCCAATCAAGAGGGGGTTTTTATTGTATGATAATAGCCCTTTTTACTCCCCAGACAATTGATACTAAAGGATTTAGTAAGGTTGTTGATTATTTTGAACTAAGCAAGTTTTGTTCCACAGAGAGGCATGAAAACGGCCAACTTTGCTTAGCAATATTTTCATTTTTGGAAGGCATGTTGTTATCAAGAAGACGAATGACATAGACAATCTGTGTCAAAGCTATTTCCTTCCCAGAGCTATAACACCAGGCAGTCTCTACATTGCCAAATAAAATAGGTCACATTACCCCATATGTACAAAAAGGTAGAAGAGGAAGAAACTTCCAAGGAATGCCTCCCAAAGACTGCATCAGAAAATCCATTACTGCTTTACAGTGACAAAAACTTGTACCCAGTTTGGGGCTCTGTGTGGAGCGCTGAAGTAATTTACAGATTAACCTGATTATGACAATTGATGGGATAGTGAAAGGGGTGACACGAGTTTTCTCTCTCTGTTGTATATAAGAAGATGTTGCAGGGTTCCACCCCCAGACTTGTTGTCCACTTACTGCTAATCTGTTACCAGACAGTTCGCCTTTCTTTTTCTTCTTCTGTGCTCAGTCCTTCAAACTAATGAAATTTCTTCTGAAATGTAGCAGGACCATAGCTCTTGATTTAGAGCCATTACCATGGGTATTTTCAAGGCTCTGTCAGCACTGTCATTGCAAACTCCAAGCTTCATTTATGCTGAGGTTCCTTCATTATTTGTCAGCTTGCATGCTGAGTTACAGCTTTGTGTAGATGGGTACCCACTCATCAAGTTGTCAGCACAGAACCGTGGATATTAACTGAGTAGGGATTTATCTGTGAAGCATACCATCAAACCAAGGAGTAAAATAGCATAGATTTTGTTTAAAAAGGTGTAATACTCAATTAGACACTTTCTGATGAGATGAATTCACTTTTCTAAGCGAAGTATGAAAGCATGAGAAAACTAGCTCATTTTTCTCTTCATTACGCATTTGCTTTTCCTCTCTCCAAACTTTAACAGTTCTAAAGAGAGCTGTTCTTGTCTCTTTTTCTCTTTTCTTTCCTCTGGTTATTTCTTTTAAGAAAATGATCAAACTTTTCCCAGACTGAACTCTTCATTGGATTACTCTGTTCTTCACTGGCTGACTTTTCAGGAGCATGTACGTCCATCCTGTATCAGTCTTATCAAACCAACTAGGTATGGACCATGCTTACAGAGCACGAGCTACACCCAGCTTGTAAATGCTGTGGCTGAGGACAGATCTTCAGGACAGTGTGTCTTTTCCTATGTAATCTCTTCACACCAGAGGGACGACGATTCAGGTCTAACTTCACAGTGAGTTGGCATCTCTATGCCACATCCTCAGGCAAGGACCTGAGCTGGGTCAGACAGGTGCCCTACAAGTGCTGCCACTCTGTGTGTTTCCAGTCATGGCGGGCAGAGACTGCCCTCATCCCGTGTGCCCCATCACCCCTCAGGAGAACTCCTGGTGTTCCAGCTAGGCTCTAGAGCATCGTTGCTGAGGACTCCTGGGTTACCCACTTGATCAGAAGGCAATTCAGCTGGCAACAGCCATGCATTCAGAGCAACACAGTTTGTAGCCCTTAGATGTCATTCAGCCAGGAATACATCCAAATTTTAAGAGGCTAACAAAAGGAAACACCTATAAACAAATCACTGCCTAAACAGTGAGAGCACCGATGCATGGCTTCTGACGGCTCTGTGTCCCCCCAGCCCTCCCCATGCCTCCTTCCACAGAACTCATGTCATACCCCACACACCCGCTGGCTGGTGTGGGCTGGGACCGGCCTCGAGCTGCACACGGGCTGCCAGGCAAAAGTCACCAGCCTTTCCTTCAGTAATGGAGATCTCTCTCCTCCATTTACAGGCCAGTCATAACCAGACTTGTGAGAACTTAAACATGCTCAGGACGTCAATTCTTCTCTGAAATGTGAACCCTGGTCAAAAATTTGAAAAAATATTAGGAAGTCAGAGAAGGACATACAGAAAAGACAACCGTATGCACTTTTTTTCTTTAGGAAATCAGGCTAAAAGTATTTCCGATATGATATATATCCTACTTATGTATGGTCTAAAAAAGAACAAAACGTCTGGATTTAGAAATATGACTACATTTTTCCATGTCAGATGGACCATCACGTTTCCATAATGAACATACCAGTGGCATCACTGACATTTTGCTTTTGCTTTCAGTGGGAGCAAAATCCAGACAAGGGTGGACAAATACATCAAACAGCAACAAGTCAGACTGCTTAGGTGTATGTTTGGCTTTGATTACACTTTGCATATAATATATACATTCCTTTGGGGCTTATATGCTATTAACAACTAGAGTGGTAGACTTCGTGAATAGACAAATGGACTCTGTAAGACAATATTGTTGGTTACACCAACAAAAGTTGAGAGCTTAACTGTGAAAAAATGGCATACTACATTAAATGTGATGAGCAATATATTAATCAAATAGACCAGTCAGAAGTTATTTTTGCTGCTGTGAACTATGGAAACAGGTTGCATGGTGCTTTTGTATAATGTTTAGAAGGAACTCTGGGCATGTCTCCCACTCTCCTTCATTCATTCTGTTGGCAACGCTCGGGATGTCTCTTCGATGTCTAATAGCAAATTGCCTGCATAATGCAGTTCTGCTGGAGCCCACTAAACCTGAGCTCTACTTTATCAAAGCAAAGTGCTTATTACTAGTCTGAAGTTAAAGTTATTGATTTGGTTCTCAACAGAGATGTTATAAATCCTCAGATAACACTGAATTTTGTAGGTCACATGTGACCTTTCTGAAGAAACAATTCATAAACTTGCAGTCCCCGTCAGAGTCCAATTTCTAGAAACAATTGTTCAGGCAGGAGGAGACAACAATAAAGAGTGGCATCCCATCGAAGAGATGCTAAATGACGTAGGGGCGTTAGCACAGGGAAAAGCACAAGAAACATTACAATCATCCATGTAATTTTGCAGAGGACATACTTTACTATTATATGTTATATATTATAATAATAATAGTTATAATAATAATAATGTAAAAACAATGACAAAGAAAAATACTGCAGAAGAAGAGTTTTTTCAGTGAATATGAGGATGAAATGGACAATGAATATAAGAACCAGTAAACAGTTATCCCTGCAAAGGAGTTACTGAACATGAAATCAAATAGGTGAGGAAATTGCCTTTTAGAGATGTTTCTATGCTCCTATTATAGAATCAGCAACAATCAAGATTTAAATCTCAGGGGTTTTCACATTTGCTGCTATGTAAATTGCTAATGTTTTAATAGGAGAAAGAAAAACCCCTCAGTGCAGGTGAAGGGGGAGAAAGGCACAGCACTTCTTAAAACAGGAACTTCTATATTGCACCAAGTTCTGGAGCAATTATCTCACCACTGGGACCCATGTTAGAGTCTTACAGCTCCCAACATAATTGAAAAGGTTTATCTTCCTACAAAGAAGACAACCTTCACTACACTACTGTAAAGAGCACTTATCACCATTTCCTCCGGGTTCCTCTTGGCTGCCGTTCAGTAGATCATAGATAGCTGATGTGCTGCAGTACGCAGTGGAGTTTGAAGCCTTTTCTTCAGGGACGAGTGTCATGTACACTTTTACCATTGCATTGTGTCATTAAAAGGAGGATAAACTTTGACGTACATTGCACTGGCACATATCTTAGATGGGAAAAAGGTGTTTATTGCAAAATTGTTTTTTATGATCCATTCAGTTCCTCAGAGATACACCTGGTATTAGCCTCACATAGTTACTCAATCTCTATTTTTGTTTCCTGAATACGGGCTGTATTCATATCTGCAATATACCATGCTAAACAACACATGGTACAGCTCAGCACTGGGGAATACACATTTGCTCATAAGGTGCTCTGGAGATTTAAGCAATCAGTATGAGTACAGAGAACTACCTGTTGGCTTTGCAAATGTTCTTGTGGTTCCCTTTTGGTTTACTGACTCACACAAGACAATAATGAAAAACTGCCTCCATTTATAGTCAAGTAGAAATATGCTTTACAGTCAGGGAGTGTGGTAACATTCAGGTTTGGATTTGAGGCCAGTTTAAGCTTAATGATCAAGTTTAGAATCAGACTCTCTGGAAAATTTGAACATAGATCTAATGATATTGAATGTGTGAAATGTTGCTCCAAAATAGCTGAAGTCTCCTGAGCTCACCTACACGAGCACTCCTTCAAAGTTAATTCAAACCCCAGAGCATTTCAAGAGCCTCATATTCCAGGCAGTGGTGATGGTAGTGGTTCAGGCTTTTCTTCCTCCCACTAGAACCAGAGGGGCAGAAAGGAGATGTGCACCCTGCCCTCCCAGATCCACCTCCTCCTGATGCACGGGGTTAAGAGACTTTCAGGAGAATGGTAGATGGTTTTTTAAATTAAGTGACAGAGAGGGTGTTTTTTTAAATAATTACAGATGGTTATTTCTGTTTTGCTATAGGTAAACAGCAACACTGTCTTTAAGCTTTAAGGCACAAAAGAATAGAAAGGGCAGGTGCATATAATGAAATAGATGAGGCAATAAATCATCTGTTACCAGCTCTGCTGAAAAAAACTAAACAGTCCTAAACAATCACAAACCAGTGGAGTATTTCTTATAGATGATGCAGCAGAGCAGCAGCTCACCATGCTGACATATGAACAAATCTCTACTTAAATTCAAAAAAAATAGATCAGCTTCCCGTCATAGGATTCATCTACTTAAGCATCACCATAATTAAAAGAAAATAAACTTATCAGTTAACTCAGCTTTTTTTTTTTTTTTTCCTCAAGGCTGGGAAAGGAAGTTGATCATTGCCATTTCTATTTGTAAATCCCTGGGAGGCACTGTGATACTGCAATGACAGAAATACACAAAATCTGAGGCAGCCAAATGGATTTTGTAACTGAAATCTAAAATATTATCAGGTCCTCCAGAAGATGTAATGTTAGTCCCAAGGGCAATACAGTGATGTAGACACGTTTCTTCATGTTATAAATCCCATATAATTTTTTCATTTCTGTCCCTTCATCTCCCTTGCAACATGTCCCCCTCCCACATGCAGAGAACTGAACGGAAAGGACTGTTTACCAGGAAGATTTGTGCCTGGAAGGAATGAAATGAACTTTCTGCGTTACCTCTGCAAAAAATGGATGATCTTTCCTGCAACAGTGACTAACCGGGCACTGCTGAATCCAGACAGTAAGTCATGAACATTTCACAGTGTTTTCAGAAAAGGGCAAACGGGTGTAGGAGCTAAAAACTTTTTAGGCAGGTGACGTTGCACTGAAGCTTCCATCTCAATTAGGTACCAGTTGGACGTCCAGAAACACATGCACATTTTTACCTGTTAAATCATGAGTTACCCAAAATAGGGAAAAAATATTTCTCTCAAAATAGGAATTTGGTCTTTTTAGTACATGCAGTTCCTCATCTGCCTAAATTATTTGCCTGCAAAATAATTTTTAGAGTGAAGATTTAACATCAGCCTTTAAGCATTTATATACATCCTTGATGTCCCATCAATGCAATTTAAATGTCTTAGTTTTAAAGATTTTTTTAAAAATACATATGCAAAACAAGACATGTTCCATGCCTTCAAAACCTAGACAGGTTGTGAAATGGAACATACCTAGCATATTTAAATTCTATAGTCTCTCATTATAAGGATCCACATTTATGTCAAGATAAACAATGACATCTATTTTTGTCTTTTACCTTCCAACTCTAAAAAATTTTAGATACACAGCTTTTTTAAATGCAAACTTTTTCTGTATTCATATAGTGTAAATTTGATAGCTACAGAAACAGAGATGTAATGGGTAAAATGAACTCATAATGTACAGCAGCATAATGAAATGTCTGTAAACTATTTTTTTAAAGCCATTTTTGAGTGGAGATGATGCTTAGAAAAATCTATCGAACTGAGCTAAAGTCTCAGAAATCTATGGGAATCTAAACAGCATAACCTTATAATTGTTTAGTTTTTACTGTACATCCAATCCAGCATTGCATTCCAACATGTGTGCAAGTATTATCTTCAAGCAAAACCAGCACAAGGAGTGCAGAATAGGAGTAAACTTAATGATTCTTTAGAGTATATGGACCAAATATAGTCATCAGTACAGTTTCTGCAGAGTGGTTTGAAAAACTAATATTAAGTCATCCTGTTATGTGGTAGAGTATGCATGTACTGACAGAACGGTTCTTTCAAAAGTCAGCTCCATGGTGGAAAATACCAAACAGTTAACTTATCTTTTAAAGATAACAGGTTGGAAAAAACTTAATAATATTAATTAATAATAATAATAAATTAATATTAATATTTTCAGTAGAAAATTAAGACACAAACCCACTAAATAAATTGTGTTTTGCAATTAATCAAATATTTTTGTAGTTGCAAACATTTATCCCACTACACTGAGTATGTCTAAAGTCAAACTCACAGGCATTCATGAGGAAAGCTTGCTGAGGTACAAGCTGGCCACAAAATATACTGAAAATTTAAAAGACACTTTTTTTGGTAAAGTCATGGCTTTAACAAACATTCACCCTTAATCATAACACCACTGAGATGATACTATATTTCATTACCTGAAGAGTTGAGCTCAGGATCTGTGTTATAATTCACTGGTTTGTAGGATTAAACTGAATGTGTTTTAAGAGCAAACTATGACAGGCAATAACGGAGTATATTTAAACTACAAACTGTGACAGGCAATAACCTCTCTCTGGTTGTCAGGGAAGTATTGTACTCTTAGAAATCTTGAAACACTGGTGAGACAGATCAACACAAGTATAAATCTAGTCAAGATGTCTGCATTAGTCTTTCCCCATATGACAGTGACGAGACAAGTTTCAGGCTGTAGTTACCATGACTTTAACTTCTGGCAACTTTCCTGTTAGAGTGCATCAACTAGTAGACAGTTGGTTATAGGTCTCCTGACTCAGGCATCAGCAAGACACAGAAGAGTGAATACTCAGGAAGAAAGTAAAAGTGCTAGAAACAGAAGTAATAAAACCCATAAAACATCTTAAAATAGCTCAAAGTGTATGAATATCTAATATAATCAAAGTCCTTTGTATAGCCTTCCACTTAAAAGTTCAGAACGTCATGAACCATAAAAACAACATAAAAAGGAAAAAAATAGTATGGGAAAAAATAAACAGCAGCTTTTGTGTATGTTTTTTTCAATGAACATTTAATGTTTTAGTTTACAAGCAACTCTTGTTTTATTACTGGAAACTTAGACATTTTGCAGTATTTAACCATAAGTGCTTTGGAAGGAGACTGCAAACACTAACCTAATTGATCTTCCCATGTTGAGCCCCAGAGAGGAATGACTGTGCTGGGACAGGGGCTATGAGCAGCCCAAGTGTTTCTTGTATGCTAAAGCATACAAGCAATCCAAATAACTACAGTAGGATCATTTGAATATTTAAATACCTACTTTGCAGACCAAAGCCATAAGCCTAATCTACAAATACTAACAAAAATATAAATGCAATAGCATTATAAAATACTAAATTATTAAAAAAAATTAACATGAATAAACTGAATTATATAAAAACTTGGTTTTGCATCGTTTCTATCATGCTGAGAGAAGATCTGCATATTGCATGGCTTTTTCTGGTACCTTTGAAGCATCCAGTTCTCAGCCCTCACTGCAATGGGACAGTGAGCTGTTCCAGCAAGATAATTTTTTAACCTCTGGGAAATGTGATGAAAACATAAAAGTTCCTTGCAGTCCTTTGTGACAGAAAGCATTAGGACAAAGGAATGCATGTTACCAAGCATTTTTCAAGTATTACATGCTGCTTCATTTCTCTAGTTGCCCAGTATTTCCACTAAACTATAAAACAAGTACCAGGAAAAAAGAAAATAAGAAAAGGTATAGGGGTTTGATAAAAACTAAGCAAAAACAATAATTCCTTTTTCCTTCTTTTATCTTAGAATCATGGCTGCATGACACTAAGTGCTTCTCATGCATGTGTCTTAGTTTTACTTTTTCTTATGAAAGGGCAAGTAATTGATTCCTTTTATAAAGGCTTTTTAATGCCTGTCACTGAGATTGCTTTTTATGACTCATTCAGGTTAATCTACTGCATTCTTCAGTTTATTGCTATCTGGTATTTTATATGCCTCAATCTCTGCAGTGACTACATTTCCATTCTTAAGAATTCTTTTTCTTTTTCCTTTCATCTACTTTTCTTTCCATTCTATATCCTCCTCCATCACCCAGTCTCACCCCATCAAGTTTTTGCTCATGGGTGAGAAAATTATTTTCAGTGCCATGACAAAAATATTTTAAATACATTTAATCATTGATCTAAGATAAAATCCTATGTATTTGTAAAAAAAAAAAAAGAAGAGAATATTCAAAGATGGGGAGGGGAGACCTAAAAACCCAAACTTATTTCAGCTTAGGTTCACAGAATCATTTAGGTTGGAAGGGACCTCTGGAGGTCATCTCGTCCAACCCTCCTGCTCAAGCAAGGTCACCTAGAACAGGTAGTCCAGGACCACATCCAGTTAGGCTTTAAATATCTCCAAGAAGACTCCACAACCTCGCTGTGGAACCTTGTCCTCGTGTTTGAGCACCCTCATAGTATGAAAGTGTTTCCTTGTCTTCAGGTGGAATTTCACCTGATTTATGACCATTGCCTCTTGTCTTGTCAGTGGGCACTCCTGAGAACAGCCTGGCTCCCTTACCTTCATTCTCTCCCATCAGGTATTTATTTATACACATGGATAAAATCCCTCTGAACCTCCTCTTCCCCAGGCTGAACAGTCCCAGCTCTCTCAGCCCCTCCTCGTATGAAAGATGATCCAGTCCCTTAGTCATCTTTGTGGCCCTGTGCTGGACTCAGTCATATCTTTCTTGTACTGAGGAGCTCAGGACTGGACAGAGTAGACTATATCTTCATCTAGCTGGCAGGATATCTTTATCTGTCCTGTTGCTTCAGTGACTCTCAGCTTCCTAGAAAACCCTGCTCTTACCACAGCAGGGTCTGGTGAAAGATTCTTCTCTTAGTTCTGAACTGAGTTATTTTTCCAGATGTAGGAAAATGTCATTTAAGAGGTAGCTGAGCAGTTTTTGCTCCTGACAGCTACCTGAAGTCCCAGTTACTTTTTCAGTGTTTACAGACCTTTGATCTCTTAAGATCAAAAGCTGGCAAAACTAATCTTGCCACCTGTTGGAGACAGACCGTAAGACCTTCAGAGCTGGTATTGATAGCATGGTGGTGACAGGTTATATACAAAATAGCTACAGTGCTTTCCAGTTTTTAATTCCTGTAGGCTATTAGCTGATACAGTCATTCAGGAAATCCTGATGATCTGCATAATGATAGCGCGGCTTTACTTAGGATAAAATGTTTGTATAAATTATATATCTGTTTTGTTAAACTATCACAGTTCTTATGGTATTCATAACACTGTAGCATCATTCTACTTCTGTCACAGTCCTCTATACCAAAGCATTATTCTCCTACAGTAAACTCTTTACTGGGTAGATCTACACACAGTACTTGTCAAAAGCTGAGCCCATTTTTTTCAAAACTAGTCCTACTGAAATCAGAGACAGATGACGCAGCTATGGAAAATAAGAGATAAGCATCCACTTACACTGTACCCTGCAAACACACAGTTTGATAACGCAAGATTAAATGCGTAGGACTAATGTACACCCCCAGGTCAGCATTACTCAGATCAGTACAGCTGATTTGGTAATTATGGCTTATTCAGAAAGCATTCAGTTGGATGTAAACATGTACTTCTATGGTGAGTCTACAACTTGTAATATTGACGTGCGCTGTATAAGTGCTTTGATTGTAGCTGATGAACTCTTCAGTTCATGCTTTTCAGTATTTTAGGCAGGACACATATCTTGAGGCTGTACGATGGAAAAAAAAAAAAGACAACATTTGATCACTCTTACTTATTTATTCCAATAGAATTTGCATTGGAATTAGTTTTAGCAACTGACTTCAGCTACTCAGCTACTTTTACACAAGAGCTAAACATACTGGATGTATTCTGTGTATTTTCGTCCTGTATATGCTCTGCTTAGTAGGCCATTTATTTGCTTATGTTTCCAAGTATCACATACTTAACCATTGACAGGTTGAGTAGATCAGCCTTTTTCCCCAAGTCAATTCCAATATAAACCTTTATGAAATGAGCACGGCTAGTCATTTGAGAGGGTTTTTGTAACTGTTAAGTCCCTCCCGTATAACAAATTACAGTAGAATCTTAATTACCTGAAGGTCTCTTGGGACACCTGAAATCTTTGGATAATTAGGGTTAATTGGGTAGAGCTGGTTGGCTGCACTGATGCTGCCATGCACCTAGCCACAGGCTAAAATGCTCTGCCTCCACAGCTAGGAGACTTTTCTGGCAGAAGAGTGGGGACAGCTTGATTTCACAAGAGGTACATTTGTTGCAGTGGGGACTTGAAGCTCATTTTTTCTGGGATGTCCTGGCAGAAAGACAGCAGCCCCATATGATGTGGGATTGGGATCAGGATATCTTGGATTGCATGGGTCTCCACAAATGAGAACACTCAGGGGAAGGTCCCTTCTGTCTTTTTCAGCTGCTTACCTACCCAGCATGCAGTCCAGCTAAGTTAGTATGCAGCCAGAAAGACAATTCTAAGCATAAAGAAATCTTTTCCTATGTACCTAAACTCTATTTCCCTTTCTCTGTCCTAGAAACTGTGTAAGTTCCCTGCCTGTACTCCAGACTTCCTCTTGGCTAGCTAGCAGAAAGCCTGCTAGAAAGCTGCAACTACTTGCAGGAGACTGGCAGTGCTAATTTAAACAGGCTTTGGAAAACGGAAATTTCTGTGTTCCTGATTTTTAGATATTTTTACTTTACATTGCTCATTTATCCATTCCCACGCCCAGTGGCAGCACATGACAAACTCCTTAAGAACCTGTTAAAAACGTAGGGCTTAGAGTTATTAAAGAAATAGCACAGGCAAGGGCGTTGAATTGACAAAAAGAAGCACTCAGGATACTCACTTATTGAAATGTGGGTTTGATGTTTTAAAAATAAACATTCCTTTCACATTCTTGTCAGGTTAGAAGAAGAAAGAGGAGGGGGAGAACATCAGCTGGCAGCCACAAGCAGTGCTATTAGAGCATTTCTACAGTGAGGAACCCACAGGCTCAGGACTGTAGGGCTGTTCTCACAGTGGTGCCCGCAGAAGTTAATCTGGGGAAAACAAGAAAAATGAAAGAGGATGGAAAACATCTCAAAGATTATTGCCTCCTGTATTATCTCCTTTCAGAGATTACTGTGGTTCAAAAGAAAGGAAAGCAGTTATCAACTCCTGAGCTGTGCCATTTGACTACATGGACCTAGTACAGAAACTGCTACGAACCACTGACACATATTTCTTCCATACTATCGCCTTTAATAAAGCAGTGACTCTGCAATTGTGTTAATATTTTGACTTATTAAAATTTTGCTTTCATTATTGTTTTTTATTATGGGTTTTCCAGGTACACCAAAAAAGGCAGGGCTCCAGCTTTGGACTGAAAGCTTATGAAGCATCAAGTGATCAAAATTCCTTGTTCCCCAACAAGCTCATTTCAGATAATGGAACTTACCAGACTTACATCAATAAAGATATCAGTGCTTGCCCTGGGCTTTGCTAACCATGAAAAAAAAAAAAATCTAAATATACAACAGTTCTAGCACCTCTGCTCATGACGCTAATACTCTTTTCCAACAAAAAGGGCATAGATATTGAATTAACAAAAAAGGAACATTTGCTCATTAAAGTGTAGGTTGGTGTTCTGCTACAACCATTACATTGCACTTTTGTCAGGCCAGAAGGAAAATGCAGGCAAAACCCCAATAAAATGAATCAGAATAAAACATCTACTCTGCTGATTATTTTAGAATTATTTTAACTGATTTTACTTAAATCTTACATAATTTTTAATTTATTCCATGTGCCCCTAAGATTTGATTGTATATTTACTTCCTTTTTTCATATTTCACACCCAGGACTTCAATCTTACCATAATTTTTTTTTTTTTCAGTCATAATCCTTTTTTCCTTGCTTCTGCTTGTGATCTCGGGACTCTTATCTCCCATTCAACCTCTTTCTCTCTCTTCCCCTCGACAGCCAGGAAAAGGACAGAAATCTCTCCAGTATCGTAAGCCTTTTGGTATTTCATCCATCTCACAAAGGTCTGAGTCCACATCTGATTCAAAGAACTTTTACCAATTACCCGGCTTTATGTGCTAAGTTTGAAGAAAGCCAATAGATTCATCACATTTTCTTCAACTCCTCCATCTAGCTGGTGCCAAGGGAGAAAGGGTGATGGGTAGTGAGGCTGGTTTTCAGCTCCTTCCTTCGTCTGGCTCGTTTCCGCCTCTCCAGGTGCTGGCTCTGCTCTGAAGGACGACTTCGCAGGATCCACCCACTGCCAGGACACCCACTGTAGTTTGTACCTGCAAAGGGTGCACATCGTTGTCCTTGGGCTCCCTGTAGTAGCTCTCTTCCCTGGGAGCTTTGACTGCCTTGAGGCAGAGCTTGCAAGCACCTGTAACGGAGCTGTCTCAGGGCTTTCAGCGATCACACCTGTATTGCCCCTGTTTTCATTCAGGTCACCTATATCAACATGTTCGTTAAGAATACTTTTATTTTTTCTTGGGTTTACTGCAGGTTTTCCTGTATGGCATCTAAAACTACAGCAACCTTGGTAGTTACCTGTTGTCTTATTAAAAAGTGATACTGGGATAGCAAAAGGCTGCATGCAGAGCTATCCGGTACAAGAACACCATGTTATAATCCCTGAAGTATACTTGTTTAGTGCTAGGCAGGCTCTTCTTGACAAATGTCAATTTCCGAGGTTTGGCTTAATCATGCAGAGGCAAGCAGCAAAATTAATCTTGCCCTATGGGTGGTTACTCCTACATACAGCACTTATTTTATATTTCTGATTGTTTTATACATAAAGAGAGGGGGTATGTATCAGTATATACATTTGAAAATTGCCTTAAAAAAAAAAAGGTTCTAATATATATAAAAAAAACTTGTTGGGATGATTATATGCCCTGATGAATATACCCTACTGTGTTTGACGGCAGCTAAGCTTCCAGTTTTGGTTCATTCTTTGACTGCTTTATATGCCACCCATTGAGAAGTGAGTCTTGGGACTGATTCTCCTGCAGGGAAGGAAGATGATATTCATGACAGAAAAGTGCTGAGCTTCCAGAATAGTTGTTGGGTCCATTGGCATTTTTGTAGTCCACTCTTTTTGGTATCTATTTAACATACTTATTGGCTCCTACTGATATAGTTTCTAATATGAACAGCATTTATTCTTAAACCCTTTGGGTCTGAGAAGTAGTATTGTACCCATTTTCACATGTGGGGGGAATGAGGCACAAAAATTTTAAATTATTTGCCCGGCATCACAGAGGGAGTTCCTGCTCCTTTACAGTGTAAGTCTGAGCTACAAAAGCTCTAGTCAACTTAATGATTTCTGAACTCTCAAACTCGTTGATGAAGAAGCAAAGCAGGGCAGTGTGTTAGTAGCATCAGTCTGACATGTGGCCACACACATCACTAACGAGCACGCGACTGGCAATGAGGTTAAAGCAGACCATGCTTTAAGACCACATCTTTTCTCTTCTTGTACAGCTCCCTGCCATATACATCAGGGCTTCACTGGTGGACAGAAATTCTAGGGCTAAGCCAGGATAAAACCCATGTAACTACTGAAATCAAGGTAGCTGCACAACAATAAAATGGGGTGAGACTACAAGGACTCTGAAGCACCCTGATGAGTGCACACGTCCTGGAATTACACAGGCACCTTCCTGAGCAAGTCTGGGAAAAGGCAGGTTCAGCACAAGCTTGTTACTGCTTTCATCCTGCTGCAGCTGGTGCAGCGAGCACACGGGTTAGAGCCATTACAGGCAAAGGAAACAAACTGCAGCATAAAAGACAAGGCTGCTGCACCGCAGTCGTGCTTTGCTTACGTGGTGCTGGGCCTGACGCCTCTGGGTGGGAATAGAGGCCTCTTGTGCCCCAGGAAGCCTCCCTGGGACTTCTTATACGGAACAATACCAGTCATTAGATATGAACAAGATTGAAAAGGTGTTTTGTCAAAGTGACACAAGGTCTCGTTATGACATTTGCTATTGGCCCTGGGAAGAGAAGCCACAGGGCTGTGTACCTGATTCCTGAGCCCTCTGTGTTGGACAAAAGGCTTCTGTCTGCGCTGAGGATATAAACCCGTCCCCTTTTAATATTGCAAATGCATGCTTTCTGGCTCTCTTTGAAATCCAGACAGTCTCTAATGAAGAAGCTGAGGAATTTAATATTCTTCCTTTTGGCTCTTGAGAGCACTTGCCCCCCACTGTTACATATGTCACCTAGAATGTCACTTAGTAAACTTCCTAAGTGCAGCTTAAATCCAAAACTGCTATAAGCATTGACAGCATAAATCAAGCCAGATAGAGGCTTTGTGCTAAATCCCAGCACAGGTTTTCAGAGGTAGCTCAGAGAGCCATTCCCAGGTGGGAGGAGATCAGGCTTACCTGAGCCTTCCTGCAGTCCCTGGCTCCCAGGAAGAGTGGAGTGTCAAGTGAAGGATCAGGGTTGATGTCTGTAATATAGGAGCAGGAGTTTTAGAAATAAGAAGACCTGTGTTGATTGTTTTGTGTGGATAGATTGTGCTGGGATTTTTTTTTTTCCTCTTCTCGCATTTAAGCTTCACGAAGAGAAAGTAGCCAGTAGCTTTGCCATGCATGTCTGTGATGTTTCAGATGTGCAAACATCCTGTAATTATAAGATGAAAATCTGTGGAAGGATAATGTGCTCACTGTCTAGTCCCAAAGCCTGTTACAAGGGACCAAAATTGCTTCTTTTATTACTGGAAGAAAGATAGTGTTTAATATTAAAACTAGTTTATTCTAAATCTGGTAGCTCCAAACAGTCCTATTTGTACATAACCTGGTGATCTAAATTTCTTTCAGTTGCCTGTTTCAGTGCATTTCTCTGTCTGATGAAGCTGTAAGAGTCAACAACAACAAAAAATCACTTCATTGAATTTACCATTGATCTATTTCCAGTTCATACAAATCAATGACAAATCAATTTCTCAGTGGCCCAATTTGTTAATCAGCAAGAGTTTTGCTGAACCTAGCAATTGTCAGTGATGTCTGATAACATATTTAAGTATTTTCCTTCCCTCATTTCTATCATTTTTGATAGATAACATTTTATAATAGCTTTTAAATTGTCCTATCCCCTCCACTACAGCTTCTTCATTAACAACAGTCTACAAGCTTAAATATACTGTATCTAATAACACAGTCTTTGATATTTTCTGACTACTTTAAATTTACAGTTTCTCCTTTCCTCCCCCTTCTCATAGAAGAATATCATATTTTGACTCATGTCTCCCATTTACGTCTCCTAAACTGCAATAGCTCTTGCCTTTTCACTGCTGTTTAAAATGTCCTCCAAGCCATCCATCATTTTAGGTCAGAGTGGCGCAGTGAAGGAGATGCAGCAGTGCCCTGTGACTGCACTGAATCCACTACAGTGCTGGGCCAGTCAATAGGAGCAGCAAAAAAACTGCAGCATAACAAACAACAACCCACCAGATTGATTACAGCAATGGAGAATACTAATGTCTTAAATTAAATACGTCTGACAGTATCCTCAGCTGTTTCCTACATTTGATGCCAGGCTGTACTTACCTTCAGCACAGGCCATGACAGCCTGCAGCATAATAATGGCGACAGAGAGCGCCCTGGTCCAAAAAAAGAGGAGAGGGGGGAAAGGGGGAGGAAGGGCTGTGCAGCCATTCAGCTGCACAGCACAGACATCAATGTAGAAATATGTTTTGTGTCAGCTGATGCTAATGGAAAGAATAAAGCCTCCTTATCCCTGCTGATAAATCTGTGTCTGGTTCTCACTTGGATTTCCTCAAAAAAATCAACACAGCTAATTCATCTGCCCTGCAGTTTGCATATGTCCCATGTATATTACCTGTCATGACTAAGAGGTATGGACTCTTGTGATATTTATTCATCTTCTAAAAGTTGCTACAATATGATGTATTTGAAGCCATGAAATGAGACAATTGCTCTTACTGAAATGTATTTCTAAAACATACAGACTTTTCCACAATGGTTATTTGTATTTTCTTAACCTCCAAGCTAGTTTTGCTTTAATATGATCTATACAAAGCATTTGCTTGCATATATATAAGAGTATTTCTGTATACAGGCAATATTTCTGTGTGTTGGGCTTAAGCATTCAGCCACTCCTCCGATGAGTAAGCCCTGAGCTTCAGTGGTTCCAAACATGTGAGTAGGAAACACAAGCCTGGTTCTTCCAAATTTGCAGAAAGTTTGTTCCATGGAATCAGAAAGGGATTTGATTGTGATGCTACTGAAAATGACAAAAATACTGTTACTATCATCAAAAAGTTTTCCATTTACCTTTTACATGTTATAATAGGTAGGTTTTTTCTATTAAGGTTAGGGGACAGATTCTAAATTCGATATACAGTTGATGTACTACCTTCGATAGCATAGGAAGTTGTCTGTTTAAGGCTTTGGGATTTGCCACAGCTCTAAGAAGACAATATTCTTATTCTTCCTACACAGAATGAGGAAAATAGGCATATTATTTGAACAGTAATCTTACTCCTCCATATATCTAGATCATCTCCTGTTTACCTTTTATGCCTATTTGTACTTGGATAATATAGGACCAGATTCTGGCTGCCTAATCAGTTTGAGTGGGATGCTGTTTTCCTAGTAGTTTCATCAAAATAAATTAATCTACCAGAGAACTAAGTGCTAAAGAATAAGAGTAACTAAAGCACATTCTCATCCATCATTCACATTTTATGAAAGCAGAGGCAAAAAATTGAGACGGAATCACTGGACCTATATAAATGAGTACAGAGCTGGCCTTGTCTGTACATTTTTGTTTCTGTGTGTTTGCTTATTTTAGTTGCAGTTGTGGAGATAGGGAATGAGCAGCAGACAGGTGTACTTTAGAAAAAAAAAGATCTTCTTTGTTTGCAAAATCAATTTATTTTAAGTTGGTGGATAATCTCTCTTGAAAACTGTATTTGATTAAAGTTTATGCTTAGGCTTTAAATACTACCAGTGCGATAAGAAGGTTTACGTATTGTGCAAAATCTGGTCACAAAATCCTGTGAGCTACTACCATATTTTTAAAGAACATGCTTTTTTGCAGCAGCAGGATGCCTTATGAAGCGGTGATATAGAGTAAGGATGCCTGTTGCTAAGTATGTATCTCAAGTGTTAGAACAGAGAGGCTAAATAATTTGAAGAAAGAACAGGAAAGTGGGATTGGTTGTTGCAATGATGATGATACTTTTGCTCAGTTTGGATGAGAGTCATCTCACCTAATTTTGACACTCTAAAACTTAGTTATTAAGTTTGAGCTAGTCATACAGAAGCTCTTTTCCCTCTCAGGAGAGGAGAGCCTTTAAAATACAGCTCATATTCTAAGGTAAGCAGTGTTAATTATTCTTTGGTAGAGCCTTTTTCCTTCTGTTGGTTATACAATAGAATTGGCTATGCAAGCCTATTTTAGTTTAGGCTCAGTGAGTAACATCTAGATGGTTAAAGTCAGTTGAGATGACTCCCACCCTGTTAGATGCTTAGTGGGTGAACCACTAATATTAAGAGTAGTTTTGTGAGTCTTAGAAAGGGAAATACTGAACGGACTGAAGAACTGTAGATGCTTTTTCTCTATTTGAAAAGACTAAAAAGGATGACCTAGCAAAACATAAACTAGTTACTCTGACATCACTCACAAGTAAAATTATAACACTGTTAACAAAAAATTCAACTATCAAATAATATTACAATATGTAATTACAGTGCTCTAAATGCAATTACAGTGAGTCAAAATGGGGATTTAAAGAAGATAGGTCTTGTCATATAAACTTGTTTCTTTTTTCTTTGAGAAAATTACAGGGCTAACTGATAGATTACTGTGCTGATATTTTCCCAGGTTTTCATAAGCACCACTTATTACCACACGATTCTTCAAGCAAAAATCCCTCAGTGCATTAGGCAACACCACATTTGCATCAAAATGTGGTGAGCTACTACCATAGTAGTAGCTCAAAAAACTGGGTCACTAACAGATCTTTAACAGTAGTTGTTAATGGGCAGATGCAAGCATTTTACTGGTATGTCCCAGTAGGGATGAGCTCTTGGTCCAAATCTAGCATTTTTAGAAGAGAATTAGATTATACCAAGCCTGGGGTTCTCTCCTCGAATTGGGTTCTACCTTCACAAGAACTTTAGGTTTTGGTAGGACCCTCCTTTCTTTTGTCTCTACCAGGAGTTACAGAGTCCTAAGCATTGTGCTAAAGTCCTTGGGCTGGCTACAAGGAATATAAAGGTGGCCTTTAATAGTCTCTAAAGAAAACAAGATCAGACTGACTGATCCTGTCAGTAACATCTGGTGGGATGGTGTCTGTTAAATTTTGTAACCTACTATGTGTCCATCAGAGCAAAGAGATAGACTGGTCCCCTCAGCGATGGCACTGTTAATGTATGAAATTCAGAAGGTAGATAATGTACCAGAGATGGCAACCATCCTATATAGGTTCCTCCATTTGTGTTATTCCTCCATATGGTCACGTGCTCATAAAGACTGGTGGTAGAACTCAGAGGGGCAGATCTGAGGCTTTTTCTCTATATTATCTTAAACTGACTAGGTTTCCAGATAAAAACTAGAAACTCACTGCAGCTACACCAGATGCAACCAAAAACTTGTTATTATCATTTATTTGATCTGTGTAAATCATTGGCATTTATAAGGAGTTTGACACTATGGTACATAAATGTCCTGTGTAAGGCAGACACTTCCCTGCTGTTCTGCAATTAAACACAGCTGCTAATCTCAATACCATCTCCTCCCTTGCTAGACTGAATCTTGGCTATGAACTCAGAACAAAAGAGTGACTCATTTAAATATGTTTCTTTCACTAAGTAGAAAGGCTCAGCTATACTTTACCATATCTAGGAACAGTAGTTGACATTAGATGCTTACCCCCATTAGCTACTTATTCGCTCACTAGGTCAGTAACCCTTCCAAATGCATCCCACAGCTCTTCTGGGAGTGAAGGAAATATGTATTTTTATCACACACCTCATCTCACAGACTACTTTCCTTCTTTCCTAAGTATCTTTGTGTGCTCTGCTTTTCCTTTCATAAGCTGCTATACATGTTGTTCTTAGTCTTCTGTTCTTTTGTGTCTTATTCTTTCTTGTCCTTAGTTCTTTTGGACATGAGGAGAAATTTCTTTACTGAAAGAGTGGTTAAACATTGGAACAGGCTGCCCAGGGAAGTGGTTGAGTCACCATCCCTGGAAGTATTTAAAAGACGTGTAGATGCAGCACTTAGGGACATGGTTTAGTGGGCATGGTGGTGTTGGGTTGACGGTTGGACTCGATGATCTTAGAGGTCTTTTCCAACCTTAATGATTCTATGATTCTAGTCTTTCCTTGTCTGTGTCTTCCTTACTTAGCCTAGCCTACAGTATACTGTGCCTGTCAAGAGCTGGCACAGCATCTGTAGAGAACAATCAAATTGCTATGTTGGTGCTGTCGAAAGAACTAATTAAATTTACACCATTTACTTGTCCTGGTGCTCTCATTCTAACCTTAGTTAAATGGAAATAGTTTGTATCATTTCTGTTCACACAGTGATCTTAATGCTGGGTTTTGTTCTCATTACATTTTTTATCAGGCAGATGGAATTCTGAGACCTTTTTGTTCTCATTAAAACTTATTAGATTAATGGATTAATTGTGTGCCAGTGTCTGGTCTCTTGTGATCTTTGCAGGAAGAATCAGCCAAAATCTCTCTGAACAAGGAGGGATAAGCTGTTGTTGGATATTATGGGGTTTTTTTATAACTTCATGTCTGAAGAATGTCATGGGTTTCAAAATAATGAGCATTTTCCCCCAGGCAATGTCTCCTTGGGGGACATGTCACATCTGGCTGTCACAGTCACCATGTATTACTCCACAAGATGGAACATGACACGACCGAGCAACTGGTGGTAGCATGTTACACAGGAAATCTGGGGAAAGAAACACTTCCTCTGGGTGCACGTAAGCAAAGCTTTTCCTGTCCCTTAGATCTGAAGTATATGTTCCCTAGAAAGGAACAAGAGTCTAACATAAAAACAATAAAAACACCAAGGTGCACTAGCAGGTTCTGCAATTCTGTTTGCCCAAAAGATTCATTCTGGACTGAGTAAATAAATAAATAAAACATTCTAAAGGAAAATATAAAAAGTGCACTCATTGTAATGCAGATTTGAGAAAACCGGCAAGAATCTCAGCATCTTATTTTGTAAATATACACAAAATCTAGGAACTCACCCAGTTTTTCTTAACTGCATTTTAAACCATAACTATTGTAATAGGCTTCAAGAAATGTCTCATTGACATTTCTGTCTGCCAGAGAAGCCGCAATGGATGGAAATCTTCTTATGCTACATCTGCGTAAGTCACTCAAGATTTCTTTGATAGTCAGTGGAGATCCATTGCTCCCTAAAGCAGGTATTTAAAACAGGTCTGATGATTCATGCTCTAGAAGTGCCTATGTTTCTTCTTGACTAGGAAGGGATAGCTGAAAGGTATAGGTGAAATGAAGATATATATAAAGTCAGGTGAGATGGATCCTACTACAGGGTATTACTATGACCTGAACTCATTCCAGAAAAGAAGAGGGAAATTTTACCTTCACACACATTACCCATGCACACATGGAAATCTAGGAGCCAAATTTAACCTCTTGCTCCTTTACTGAGCCTAGCATATTAAAATCCTAGTTTCAGTGAGAATTGCTGGGTGTTTTATCAAACTGAAGAGAAAATGCTGAAGGCAAAAGAGGGAAAAATACACCTTTCCATTTTTATTCTGCATTTCTTCTCAAGGTAGAAATCCTAGTTGGAGTTAAGCACACTATTAGTTTTGGAGAAGGCAAGGCAAAGCTTATATCTAAATTGGAGCTTATATCTAAACACTGTGAAGGAAAGCCTTTGCTTTGGATTTATATAAATTTAGGATTCAGAGTGCTGAGAAAGAGCATCGCTTCCAGAAGAGCAGCCCTCAGGGAAGTAGTTTTCTATACAGGCTTATGTCAGAGACATAAGCAATTTTACAACTTTGAAATAAATACACAATGATCCTGTTTAGGCTCCAGTGCATACCTATGACTTGTTAAATGGATTGTTGCTTTCTGTGTTCTTGCCAAAATCTCTACTCCACTTGCTTCCAAACTTCCACATCTACAAATAACACATACGCCTAATCCTGGAAAGTTGTTCAGACCTTCCCACTATGTTGGTGTGTCATTGTCTTGGAGTCTACATGGCTGTAGAGTGTCTTCTCCTGTGTGTGCTTTTCCTGTGGCATCCTGGAACACGTATAAATGTCCCTTTGTTGGCCTTGGCATTTGGTGTACTACCTACCAGCAAAAGCAATGTAACTACTCGCTGCAGGCGGAACCTCAGAGCCTACCACGGGAGTCATGGCAGGTCAGATACCTCCAAAGAAGGACCCAAACCAGGCAGCGCATTGCTTAAACAGCTGCCTTAGCCAGCAGCAAGAAATGGTGGCCACCAGACAGCATCTGAAATCATGCACCTCCTCAGGCCTCTTTGAGGAAAGAGCCGTGTCTGCTCAGGATCCACAGGGCAGTGCCTGGCATCAGCCTCTGTGCCTCAGGGCTCTGGGGTCAGCTCCTCTGGCAGCCGCCAAGGATCCAAACCCCTGTCCCTTGCTCTGAAGGAACAGCTCTGCCCTCTGGCTATAGGAGAACCTGGCTGGAAATACCCACTCCCCTGCTGAAGCCGATGTAGCAAGTGCCAGGAGCCTCAGGGCTGGCTCCAGCTGTGAGTCGCAGCAAGGCTAGTGGGGTTAGTGGCCTCACGGGCCAGGGCGCAGTCCCAAGGCCTCGAGCAAGAAGAGCAGAGCAGGTCTGCTGACGCCAAGTGAGGGCAACCAAGAGTGCTCCAAGGCTGCACAGCTGCACCACATCAGCACCAGCCCTGAGCCAACTCCAAAAAAACCCCAGAGGTCGGGGATGCGCTCAGGGCCCTAACAAGGCAGTGACAAAGAATGCCCTTTACATCCTTGTTTCATACAGAAGTGCATCAATCCTGCAAACTGCTCCAAGTACCCATGTCTTTCACTGCACATGGTCCCTTCCCAGCTGCCATTTTCACAGGGATGCAAGGACAGAAGCAGCTCCAGCACAAGAGCGCCATGCCCTCCACCTACGCACCTCCACATCAGAGGAGCTAGAGAGAAGATGCTCCCTGAGGGACAGCAAGGGTTGGGTCAGATGTCAGCGCTGCAAAGGAAAACCAAAAAATTAGGACTAGTAAGAGAGCTAAAATTCTTTCTGCCCCACAGTAAATCATGTCTGGACCATGTTCTCTTAAGATTCCCTGGCCCCAGTGAGTTCCTTCATGATCCCATGAAATATAGAAGATGATGTAAAATAAGAATTTAATAGAGAAGCACTATCCCAGTATGATCCTAATCTCAGCAATTTAGCAGACAAAATGCATACATTGGGAAGGAGTGGTATCATACTTTGTCTTAATTAATACTGTCTCCAGGCTGCAAATGAGTAATAATTAAATGCAAAAAATCTGCCTTTGTGTGATGCTAGGGTTAATATTTTATGCACGGTAGGAGTGAAGAAGGAACAGAATGATATTATTTGTCTGCCAAGTCAGACAAAATTGATCTATGCAGAATATTTTATATGTAAAGTAAGAAACACGTTGCTCACTAGAGGGTAAAAATAGGACTCGTCATTAGAATACTAGAAATAATCTAATTTGTATCATAGATCATGTCGCTATAATTACAGTATTTTTGAAAGGTACATAATATAGTCTTGTTCTCTTAGGGAGTTTGTTGTTTTACTTACTGTCACTAGTGGGCACATGTTCCATGTTATGCTCCTGTAGCTTCAAATAAAACGGACAGCTAATAGAGCTATTTAACAAGATTCAAAACATTTAACTGCATCTATGTAAGAAGCAGTCTGAATAGAAGAATTTATTGTGAATAAGATGAATCACTGCCAATATTAGCAAGTCTTAAAGTGCCTCTGTTCTCAATTAAATTACTGTGTCACCTTAAAAAAATCACTTTCTGAAGGGAAACTTTCTGAAATCTCAGATGCCAGTATCTCCTGGC
Organism: Pygoscelis adeliae; assembly: GCF_000699105.1. NCBI lineage: Eukaryota > Metazoa > Chordata > Aves > Sphenisciformes > Spheniscidae > Pygoscelis > Pygoscelis adeliae. Next base: position 3,755,992 of record NW_008825557.1, read on the forward strand.
CCCTACTGTCTTCCCATGTGCACTTTCCTGACCTCTGCTAAAGCCCACCTTTTTATTATAATGATAATAAAATTATAATTTTATTATAATAAAATATAATATACCCTCAATTATAATGATATCTGTCCCCATTTTATACTGTATCTGGCAACCAGAGTGAATCCTGTTCTGGAGTGACTAATGCCACCATGAGTACAGTGTCTGTGCCCCTCAAGGTCTTAGCCTCTGCAGTGAAGGGATTTTTCATATATGATACCTTGGCAGCTTTCTTCCATATAGACAGTTTGCTTTGAAAATACCAAGATTAGGTGAAAGCCTTTTTTTTTTTTCCCCTCCTAGACGTGCTGCTAGATTTTTAGGAATGCAACTACCATCCCACCTTTTTCAAAACTTGGTCCCTCACATCTACATACTTACCTCCTTATTTAACTTAGCATCTTTGCTGCAGTTGCCTGCCATGGAGCCACTAAGTCAGTGTACACTGTAGTTGAGCACAATGTTTTGCATTTGTAAAATAACCTCAGGATCGTTTCATCTGGCACTCGAGAGAGATAAGAAGGGCACACTGCATAAGGGGGAAGACTTTGACCTGCAGCTACTCTGATACTTCTTTCTGTGTAGCCATCAAAGTGTTACTAATGTATGTTTCTCGTTTCTCAGCAGTAAAAGAAAATACATCCTGAAACACTCACGTTCAATTGAACGTTCAATTGTAATTGAAAATTACAACATGTATTTTGGAGGTGTGATGACACTCTTTGCCTTGGAAAAGGCATGTAACTCCTGCATCTCCCGCCTGATAGCACACTGGATCCTCTTCTGGAATGGGGTTATCACAGCGTGGAACTTTGGGGAGTACTGCAACACTGATGCGCTATTACAGTGCGCTCACATCTTTCAAAGTTATGCTTTGCTAACGTGCAAATTACTAGCCAAATGGGATTTTCAGGAAGGCATCTGTAATTACCATATACAAGGCAAAGATACCAGCACTTATTTTGGCTCTGAACCAACAAGATATTTAATCACACATTTATTTTTGAGCATGAGACTGGAACAATGAATTTTAAGTGAAAAGATAAGGAAATTTTTAACCGCTTTGCTAGACCAGGGCTATGAATTGCACTATAAATTAGTGCTAAGGAAATAATCATGCCTTTCCATGTGATAATTCAAGTAAGGGCAAAAGAACTGGTCGAGGAATGGGGTCTTAAGGAAAAAAAAACCTCAGTAGTGGAAACAGAGAAGGGGTGGACAACCTGTGGGAAAATATGGACAGCTCAAAATGGTTGACTGAGGTTTCTGTGCAATGGTCTGATCCCATTCAAATCTGCAAGTAATTGATGACTACACATTTCTGTAGTAGTGCATGTATTGCATAAAAGCAATCTCCGAATATTTGCAGGACTATGAGGTTAAAGACAAGGCTCTAACCCAGGTGTAGCACTCTCTATGGAGACACTCACCCTCTTGAAAACGTGCAGCCCTAGAGTAGATTCTCAGCTGATACAAAATTATATGCTTCTGAAGCAAGATCAGCTCATGCCATCCAGGAATCTGCAGTGCAGGTCAATAAAGCTGGGAAAAAAAAGAGGAGGCAATAACAACAGAAGACTTTGTCCCAAGAGAACTTTAATGTCATAGCTCTAAAAGAAAATTTATGGATAGGTAGATGTGCAGTAACACAGACAGCAAGTAAATAAACAAACAAAAAAAAAAAAAAGCAGCACAGTGAGAAAGTGCAGGTTGCTGAAATATTTGTGTTAGGCGTTACAATACCCTCAGGAGGTATGTGCAACATTACTGAAGTTGAACATGTAATCTGAGAACTTCCACTCACATACCTGCTGGAAAAGGGACTGAAAATCTGAAGAACTCAATTCTGATTAGGGTGCTCCTACATTAGCAAAGAATTTGGTGTTGTCTTCATTGTGCACCCAAATTGCTTACAGCATCAGAAGTACTAACACAAGAGTCTTCATTTTCATCTTAGCTGCTTTTCATTACCCGAGGTAATGAAAACCCAATTGAAAACTATAATGGAGCGTACCAGGAAGGTGGGAATGGAAGCATAAAATTTTACTTATTATAGATTAGTAGCTAATATCAAAGCAGCCTGAGAGAGAGATGGAGAAAGATGTCATGCTTATCTTCTGTTTTCCTTCTGTGTCTCAAAACCCATCTATCACCTGTGATCAAGTTATAAAACTGTTCTTCTTAATGACTTAACAGCCAGAAAAAAATTCCACTCCCACGCACATCGTCTGTGGTAAAAAGCCTGCATAACTTGTGTCATTGTGTTTTGGCATATGAAGAAGAACTTATATTCTATCTTTATTATGAATGCTGGATTCTGCGATATTCTGCTGATATTATTCCATAAAAGTAGATTTTCAGTATTGCTGAAAATATCGTATAGTAGTTAACCAATTATAAATATTTAAAATCTCTCACTGACATTCTGGAACAGCCAAACCTCACTAATTAACACTAATAATCGGGGGATCAAATTAGTGAATAACGGAACAAATACATGAACAAAGCGAGGTAATGTATCAACAAAAGTTGTTAATTTATTTGTTGAGAACAGTTTCATTTCTTATGCAATGGTTTATGACTAGAGTCAAATAGAATTCTTTTTTATTACTTTGGCAAAATACTTTCAAAGTGGCAAATGCCAATCTGTTAAAACTGAGACATTGTTTAGTAACGTCTGCACGCAAGAAAAACATTTATGGAGAAAAAATGTACACCTCCCTAGTTCTTTGGCATCCTCCAAAGGTTACACCGCCCTGTCCAAACCAGTGTCAGGCAGAAACACTGGGTCTATCTCCAGATAAACTGGCATTCCCATACAGCAGAATTCAGTGTTATCCAGAGATTAGCTTGGGTCCCAGATGCAGTACCCACCCCATGTTTGCACAAACCTCTGCTCATGCGAGTTAGCCCAGGCAATGCTGAGTGCCATACCCGTAGTCCTTTGGGGTCCCGACCTGGCTGGTTCAGAATGGCCTTGTGCCATACAGTTGCATGCCCAGAGACAACCAGCAGCCTGGCAGCTCTCGTTCAGGATTCCAGCAGAGATTCGGGAAGGCCTGAGAGCACCTTCTGCATCCTCTTGCTGTAAGTACGTATGTATAGTGATGGCAGGATTCCCCCATCTCCATGCTGGCCCCATGTACTGTCCCCAGTGCTGATCTGGACGGCTCCATTCACTCTAAAATTAGCAGAACAACTAATTTCCATTTTTCTAAACCAAAAATTTTAGTTTAGAATTCTTTTTCCATAGCAACTGTTTAAAATCCACATTTTTTTTTAATTCCTGAAATGACAGAATTTCAGGAATTGCAGTGCATGATATGTTATAATGATAACAGTACACCTAAGCCCTCAAACTCAAACTCAAACTTACCATTGTAGAAAACCTGAATTTTCTTAACGTGCCTGTGGTCTAAACTTGCTCCCTTAGGAGTGTCTCTAACTTTACCAGCTGGACAGTGAAGGATCTATTGGAGCACACAACAGCTCCCATCTGGCATCAGGCATCTGTACTACCTTTGAGACAGGGTAATTATTGGAAACACGTCTTCCAGAGGGATTTGACTATGAAAACTCGCTTTTATGTAAAAATTATTATTTATGCAAAGTGCAAGTTAGTACAATTTTGCTTGAACACTTCTTCCCAAGATATGATTGCTAATCTGGCATGATAGTGAAAAGGCAAAATAGACTGTACATATGAAAATAGTAAGACAAAAGCTGATAATTAAATATAAATGTTGAGCTGCTATGATCACTGTGTAACTCTCTGTAGAGGAAGTGCACCACTGAATTTACCTGCTCTTCTCGCAGCTCTATCATAAACCTATGCCAATTTACAGCCAAAAAAGGGAAATTGATGGTGGAAGTTGTGCCTATGGAAGCTGGACAGAAAGATAACTGGAGGATGTCTACACAGATGGACAGGGACTGTCCACAGCTTCTCTCTCCCATGCCCTAGCACTGAGCCATGAACAGCTTCACCCCAGGAACCAAACAGCTGTCTATCTGTAAAGCGCAGAGCTGTGGGCAGCAGGAGCAGACATGGCCATGCTGCTCTAGACAGGAATGGGGCCCTGGCCCAGCTTGGCTTGCCCGGGCTCCCAGTTCACCCAGTGCTGTTCCCCAGCCCAAGAAAAGAGCTCCTATGCATGGCAGGGCTTCACAGTGCTCCATCAGAGATGAATTAGAGCACCTGAGCCTTATCCCCCTCTCTTCTTTATTAAATGGGGCATATGCATGGACTGTAAATAAACGAATTCGCCAGGGAAATTACTTTCTGTGTCACTAACTTTTCTATAGCCTTTCCTTCCAGAGGCCTGAGAAGACTGGTACTGAGCAAACAGGCAAAAATAATTAACCTCTCTGCCCTTCCAACTGATCAGCTGGGACCATCCTCCCTTTTTTCTGGCTAGGAGGAGTAGGTTTGTGAAACAGCTTTTCTATAGTTTACCACTGGTCACTGCATGGGAAATTATGAGATTTACTGATGCAGAAAGAGCTTATAATTAACTATCTGAGGTGTTCAAAAAGCTGAGCTAAAGGGTCAGAGATGAGACCTCAGCCCTTATCACACGTCTGGGGAAAATGACCAGATCAGCGACAGAGCCTAGCCTCCTGCTGGCAACAGTCTACTCTAGAAGGATTTAACCCTTAGCCATTAAAGTATTTTGCATGTGGAAATTCTGTTGCAATGCTCCAATGAAACAGTTTGAACAAATACATGTTTGCCCTTCTAGTCACCCAGCCGCAGAGCTTTATAGATATTCACAGGTGACGTGTGATGCAGCTCCCAGAATAGCCCCCTGTCTCTAAGCACATTTTAACATTATTTATTAAAGCGGGTGTGGAACTGGTTCCAAACCTGTGTTACAAATAATCCCCTCAAGATAACACAATTCTCTCTGTAGGCAAAAAAAGACATGGGTATCTTTGTTCCAAACCTTCTGTAGATTTTGATGAATTAATTGTGGAAATCGTTGGGAAGTGTTTTGCAGTAACTGAGTGTTTCATATGAAAGTCAATGCTCTTTCACTGAGAGCTCCTAGGCTGATCTGTTGTGTCTCTCTTTTTCCTCATAATTACAAAACCAACAAGAAAAGTAGCTCCGATCTTCCAATGCTGACGTAGGAGTTCTTGTAACTCTTCCACCCCTAGTTTTTAGCCAGAGAAAAGGCAGAAGAGATCAGAGGTCATACAGGCAGTAGATACATACATACATACAGTCACTCATCTTGCAGGCAGTGACAGCACTGAGAGTTTTTTGGAGGGGGACAGGGGGGCTGCTGAAGTGAAGGGGGAAGTAGAGCCTCGCTGGGGTTCGTGGGTGGCACTGCTTTCTGGAAGCAGAAGGGGTGACCATGGCAAGTGAGAGGTTTAGTCATCACCAGGTGACAAGGAGATTGTTTTCCTGCGGGTGTATCAGACGTACCATATGCAGGTCTGAGGGAGGTGGTCTTGGAGAAAGAGACAAGGGGAGTTGTTGATTTAGAGGATTTGGTACCTAGGCTGTGTGGTTGTTTGTCAACCAAGGCAGGGACAACGGGACCCATTTCCCAAACTTTCCCAGTGAAAACAGGATGGGTGGCCTGCCTACTAGATCCCAGAGACCGTGGGGGCCAGAGTTAACCCCACTGGTTACCCCTGCCAGGTCTGTGGACAACGACTGTTTTTACTCTGCTATTGACTGGCCTGGACATTTTAATTCCTATTTGTCTCCGACTCACTGAGTTTTGAAGCCTACATTCAGCCTGTACCCAGTTGTTCTGTGTCTAAGGTGCCTGGGGTTTTACTTCAAAAGTGGCCAACCTTGAAGAAGATAGGCCATTGTTCCCTTAAAACTCAGAACAGTTCTGCCCTAGATGGAAATACAAACTTACTGTTCCTTATCTTTACAATTAAGACTGATCTAAATGACTAGCATTTTACTGGTCTCATTTAAACATTTTTCTCTTGAGTACCCCCATATCTAATTACGTCTCTTCCAGTCTCTCTTTCTTCATACCTGTTTTTGTCTACTCTCTTTAGACCGATGCACCTGGTAAGTCACTTGTGTTGCCACACAGCTGAACTTGAACATACAATGCACAAGATAAGATGCAGTCCAATGTTACTAACCTTAAATAATCTGCTGTATAGCTAGTTATCTAGCCATAAACAATTACTCCAGAGCTGTTTGACAGATGTAGCACAACTAGTAGTTCAGTGGTAGATCATAGTCACTGGGAACCTATGCAAAAAAATGTATCAGGAAGAAATCATTAAACTTGTAGACTCTACTGAGGCCTACAAATTGTACTTCCATGAGAAAGGAGAAGTGGCCAGCCAAGTAAAAACCCAGGAAATACTAAGATGCATTAACCTGATGCTAAATAATATGGAAATCTAGTGGTTCTTCAGTAGACAGGTGGGTTCACCCACAGCTGGAGCTCACCAGAACTTCAGAGTTAAATCCAGTTGGTGGCTGGTCACAAGCGGTGTTCTCCAGGGCTCAGTTTTGGGGCCGGTCTTGTTCAATATCTTTATCAATGATCTGGATGAGGGGATTGAGTGCACCCTCAGTAAGTTTGCAGACAACACCAAGTTGGGCGGCAGTGTTGATCTGCTCGAGGGTAGGAAGGCTCTGCAGAGGGACCTGGACAGGCTGGATCGATGGGCCCAGGCCAACTGTATGAGATTCAACAAGGCCAAGTGCCGGGTCCTGCACTTCGGCCACAACAACCCCATGCAGCGCTACAGGCTTGGGGAAGAGTGGCCGGAAAGCTGCCCAGCGGAAAAGGACCTGGGCGTGCTGGTTGACAGCCGGCTGAACATGAGCCGGCAGTGTGCCCAGGTGGCCAAGAAGGCCAATGGCATCCTGGCCTGTATCAGAACTAGTGTGGCCAGCAGGAGTAGGGAAGTGATCGTGCCCCTGTACTCGGCACTGGTGAGTCCGCACCTCGAATACTGTGTTCAGTTCTGGGCCCCTCGCTACAAGAAGGATGTTGAGATGTTGGAACGTGTCCAGAGAAGGGCAACGAGGCTCGTGAGGGGTCTGGAGAACAAGTGTTATGAGGATCGGCCGAGGGAACTGGGCTTGTTTAGCCTGGAGAAAAGGAGGCTGAGGGGAGACCTCATCGCTCTCTACAACTACCTAAAAGGAGGCTGTAGCGAGGTGGGTGTTGGTCTCTTCTCCCAAGTAACTGGCGAAAGGACGAGAGGAAATGGCCTCAAGTTGCGCAGTGGTTGAGTCACCATCCCTGGAGGTATTTAAAAGACGTGTAGATGAGGCGCTTAGGGACATGGTTTAGTGGGCATGGTGGTGTTGGGTTGACGCTTGGACTCGATGATCTTAGAGGTCTTTTCCAACCTTAATGATTCTATGATTCAGAAAACAAACGAATGCACAATATACAAACAAAAATCTCCAGTGGGAACTGGAGGAACTCAGCTACCTAGCTAGCATTCCTATTGTTAGGGTGGGACGCAACTAAGGCAAAGCCTCTTGCAGACAAAGTCCTGAATGAGGAAGACCAACTCTCCCTAGAGGAGAGTGACAATAACAGTGACATTCTTTTTACTGTCATCAAGCCTAGAGACATATTACTGAGATCAAGTAGGATCAAGCCTGAGGGTAGGAAAGTAAAATGTGTCACATTTCTCTGAAAAGATTATTGTTTCTTTTAAAAAAGAAAAAAGAAATAACATATCCATAACATCTTTCCTTGGGAACAAACACGAGCAGCCTGGTGAAGAGGCTGACAATAATCATCAGATCCCTGGGAACAGCACCAGGATTCACTACTGACCCAGTCTCTGTCACACATAGCTGCTAGGTGCGGAGGAGAGCCTTTTGACATGTGATATTACTCTGAGATGGTTATGTTATCTGTGACGAACAAGGCACTTCAACTATCTCTCTCTGGCTTTTATGTAAGAAAAAATACTTCTTTCTCTCCCCCTTTCCCCCCACTTGGAACAAGGAGAAAAATTATTCTTTTCTGGATTTGATCCTTGCGGAATTAGAATTAATTATTACAACACTGAATTTGTTTTTTTGTTTGAGTTTTTTTGTTTGTTTTCTGTATAAACAAAAAAGGAGGGGAGATTTTTCCCAAGAAGTCTACAACCACAATTCCTCTGAAAACAAACAAGGTTTCTATTCCAAAGCTAGTTACACATTTTAAATAGCCTATCAATTGTATTTTTTATACATACTTGCTCAACTATATATGTGCATATGTATTATGTATATAAAGAAAGCCACAAATAGTGCAAGGTGTATACAATAGACCACTGTAATTTGAAATGTATAGCAACAGGCAAGGAAAGCTCCAGTCTTTGTAACGAAGAAGAAAATGATTGATTTGTTATTGCTCACTTAAAAATGTTGCTAGTAGAAATTATCCAGACAAAAAAGTATATACATGGCATAACAGTGGTACCCAGAGACGGAACAAAGAAATGCACCCAGTTATTTCACATAATTTATAAAATATTTTCTTAGACAACTAATATTTTCATTACCAAAAGTAATCCTTTCATCAGCTCATGTAAAATTCATACTCTGCATTTTCTGTCTTTCATTAATATAACATTATTTAGAATTATCTGCAAATACAGTAATCAATGTTTTTAAAAACCTCATGCTGAAAAATAAATTTAGCCTACACTTCCCAGTTTGTATACTACATGAGTGATTCTTTTCTTATCTGCCTTTTAATTAGATAGATAAAATGTAATGGCCAATTGCAATCCTGCAATTTTGGGAACTGGTGCACTATCTTTCTTAGACACCTTAGTATTCGTTGCTTACTTACCTCTTACTCTAGTTACTGAAAAGATAGTTGTTCTTCCAATAATTACTGGTAGGCCAATAAAATTATAAATGTCCATTCTTCCTCTAGTTATGGGTTAGACTTGTATAGGGAAAAAATCTAAATTATTATAATTGTACAATAGCAGTGGGACACTCAAGGGCTTTTGCAGTGAGCTCTGTACAGACATAGCAAGCCAGTCTGCTATTTAAATATGAGATGAGAAACAAGTGGTTATAATAACTGAAAAGATGGGGAAAGGTGGTAACAAAGAGCTAACTGCATTCAGCACCTTATTCAATACCAAAAAACCCAAACACAAATAAAACAGAGTAACTGTCTAGCTCTGAGAATACCAAATACAGCCAGCTGAGCACCAGCCACAGAAGAAGGGTTATTTTACCATTTCAAGCTACTCATTTTAATTTGTTATAAAAAAGCCACACTTCAAGAGAAGAATTTGCCACTTCTTTTTATCACTCCTACGGGTATGTGACAGTTTTTCAGCTTCTCTCAGATACTTAAAGGACCATTCTCACAGTCAATGGCAATGAATGAAGGCTGAGGCTTAAACCAAAACAAGGTTTAATGGTTAAATGAGTCTTTTAATTTCATTACATGAGTTTATAATTTTAAACTAAGCAGCCCGAAAATTATTTATAAGAGAAGATTATTTTAAGAGTATTGTAAACCAATTTCCTTGGACAGAAGAAGAAACTGAAGTTGAATTGCAAAAAACAAAAAAAATCTAATTATACGCATAGAGGCTTTGACACAACAGAATAATGCTTTAGTGGGACAGGAAAACTTCCAAACATAAGGTGGAGGCAAAAGAACATCATTCCTTAATCACATCACACCACTTAAAGATAAGAAAGGGCTCTGCCCCCAGGTTGGCACACTATGTAACCATGTCCTGCAGTAAATAAAATAGGGCAGATGATCTGGAGCAGGCAATTTGGCTTACTTACTGGCACTATTTCTGTGTGTAAATATGTAACATTTATGTATGTCGGGCTCATTATGTATTAGCACACTAAGTCCTTGACTTATTATGAAAAATTTAGTATCTCAATAATACAATACACATGCAAGGTATCTTTGCTGTTGGTGTTCTTTTTCCTTCTTTCTTTGCTAGCCTTCTTAAAATTCAGCTTAAGTTCCTCTCTTGCAGTTTTCAGAAATGAAACGCTTGTCCCAAGAAGGAGCATGGAAAAGACATGAATTCTTTACATTGTGCAGCATTTGGGCTATGACTATTCACCCCCTCCTGGATTCAGCTGGAGTGGTGAAGGACTTTTCCACTTCCAGCTGTTGGTTACTGGCCCTCTGTCAGAATTACTATCCCACAGCTGGGTGTAAGCAGAGAGTAATTTTGCAAACAGCAGCCAATATCGCCACCTAAAGCTATTACCAGGAGCCTGTGGATTGTTTTGCTGAGTACTTCCTCAACTGCTTCAGGCAGAATCCAGTCGACCACTTTTAAAAGGGAAAGCCCATCAGGGAATGCTTACATGTACCACAGAGGTGAAAGGCAACCTCTTTCCTTCTAAGTGGAAGGCAACAGCAAGCAGCTGGAGGCAAGATCACCCTAAATCACCACAGAGGCTTGCTAAACAAACATCTATCAACTAGGCATCTGGAAACTGTGTAGTAATTGGGCAGTAGCCATCTGTGAAGTTTCCACAGAGGAAAGCAAATTAGCAGGTTTCACACATGGGAGAGATGAGCCACTAGAGCTCAGTGGGGAAACAGCTCTGTAGACACACATCAAATGAGGTGGGATTAAGGGTCTGTCCTCATGGCATCCTGGTGAACAGGGTGAAGATACTGCTAAACAAGCTCACTTGCTTATGGGAGCAAATCTAGCTATGGCAACATAATCTGATTATGCTAAGAAAGCCATCCTACCATGGAATATAGATCTACCTTAGTTCCCCATCTGCAGTGCAATGCTACTTTGAGCTGCGATTTCAATATTGCCTTTGACTGGACTGTATTCCGCACAGTGTTTCTATATCTTGGGAAATAATGCCTCTCTTGAGCAAAGAAAAATGCATTGTCAAAAAAGCCTGCTTACCAAAGGTACACATTGCATAGTACTCTTCAGGCATTATAACCTACTGGAAAGTATTTGGCCATTTCAGTGCTGTTCTGCAAGACTGCTTCTGCAGATTGCCCCAGTAAAGCTGTTTAGATAAAGGACCACTCCAAGGTCACTTTTTTGGGACATCAGGACATGCCTGAAAGACTCCATGAATAGCTACGCTTTATGACATGTCTACTTCTGTGTGCAACATCTATCCCAAAGCACCTGGGACATACCTGCTATGGCCTTTTGGCACGTACCACCCACGCGAAAGCTTGCTAATGGTTGCTTTAGGACTCAGTACCTCAGCAGCAATATGGATGGATATTATTCCTATCATACTTGCAAACTGGTGGGATCATAGCATCCTTCAGATGTTGGGTGACCAACAGCAGGCCTCTAATTTCTGGATGTGAAAAGACACTTTTCATAGCCTCACACCAGGAGCTAGAACAAGCCATCAATAAAGACAAACTCATTTTCAAGACATAGCCTGCTTAAAAAGTGGGTGGAAGCTCAGGAAGGTGGCCACATACAATCCCTACAGATCTGCAGGACTGTAGTTCAGTGAGGGAAATTCCTCTAAAGCAATTTGACATCAGTGTCCTGGAGCTGGTTTAACTACCTGCATCCCCAACAAAACTGCTGCATTTCAGAGATATACCATACTTAATTGTGCCAATGGAACAAACATTCCCATCAAAATATGACTTTCATTTCAGAGGTCCCACAACATAACCTTTCAGGATTCATCCCCAAATCAGCAACAAGGTGTCCATAGGATCACATAATGAGTATTTGCTTAAATAACTCAAAACTCCATTAAGCTTCAGAAAAGCACCAATTTTGAGCATTCCTCTGGTTTTACTTGTCAGTGGATACTTCCCCCAGTCTGACCATGCCAGGAAAAGCTAGTCTCCTGGCCCTTCATCACAGCAGTACAGTCAGCAGTGTGGCACAATAGTTGCACCTTGCTGCTTGATGGAGGAGTCCTACAGCACAATTTTGTACCATGCCTATAAAGTGCAATTATATCAGAAGCAAACAGTACACCAATATGTTGCTGCCACTAGATGGCAAAAAGCGCACATGGAAAGCAGCAACATGCTTCTGAGAGGACAACTACTAGTCTCTTCACTCAGGGGAGTTCATTCCTTCCTTGGGCGGCACAGGCAGGAAGGCAACAAGACAGCACAAAAGCCCTATCCAAGCATGCACTGTGCCTTTGGAAAAGCTGCATTAGGTCCCACCACTGCCTCATTAGCCACCTCCCTCTGCATTGAGTTGTGTTGTAAAGCTAGCTACCAAAAAAAATTTTTAAAAAATAAAAAAAGGCTGCAGCTGGAGCCCTCACAGCGGGCATGGGGAAGCTTTGAGGACAGAGCTCAAGAGAGTTCAGGAGTCTGGCTGCAAGAGACTGTCAAGCTCTGGGGAAAGCACAAAAGAAGGGGGCAGGGGGAAATCCTTAGCCATTCGGAAGGATTTACTCCGCAAGACTCCTTGTTGTCTTGTGGAGTAATTACAGGACACACCACGTGATGTGGACAGAGACTTAACTAACACAAAATCACCTCACCCACCCTAGGCCTGGGGACAGACTGCACTGTGGTGGTCACCTGGGAAAACACTGGCACCAAACACTGACTACCACAGTGATGGTATTATAAGATTTGTTTCCCAAACATACTGGGGAACAAATTCCCCAACCTATCTCCCCCATCTATACAGCACCATCTCCTTTGACCACTAGGCTGGGCAGTGATTCCTACTGCCATTGCATCTCTGCGAACACAAAATGAGCTGTCCTTGGGGGCTGAATGACTGCAAGGCTCACAAGTTACATGGCAGCAAGGACTTGTGCTATACATCCCAGCAGGTGTTCTACAAAGGACCATGTTACTGGTAAGCTTCATTTTGTCTGGCAGTGCTACAGACAGAGCATATTCATCCTCTTTTTGTACCTACTAACTTTCTTCACAACAAAATGCCCTTTCCGTACTTCTTGGGTTTAACAGCTTTGCAACACCTTGCAAAGCACAATGGCACAAGAAAAAGCAGATTAAAGAGGCCCCACTCTCAGCTGTGCTAGAGCAACAGGCATGTCAAAGGAAAGACAGCTTACCTGAATCTAGTTGCTGATTAATACATTTTTGTCCGCCACAGCACTCAAGGACTAAATCACACCTTCCTTGTGCTGACCCCTGTACCAGCACAAAAGCTCAATCCTGAGCTTCCCACTGTGTGGCTGAGGAGGAGGAATGACTGGCACAGGAGCTGCTGGAGGTGGCAGCCCCTTATAGCATCCCTTCACAAACACCAGCTGTATCATAACCCTTGACTGTCAGTTAGGGAACTGTTCTAGTCCCTTGCTATTTTCTCTGCTCATAGCTGTACTGATCTGCTTAGTTAGACTCATTCAGCACGACATCATTTCACATGTCTCTGCATTTTCATACTTTGGTGCCTTCTGTATCCTACTGTGCATTTGAACAGCTGGGAGTAGAGGGGGTTGGTCATGTTCCGGGTCTGGCCAGGTAGCAGTAGCAGCAGCCAACTACTGAGGTCCACCTAACCAGTCCCCATCTCTTCAAACAAAAGGAGATACGTAAGTATTACAACTTTGACAAACCACTCTGGACACATGCACTAAAGCACACATGTAGAGAAACATGAAAACACCACACTGTCTTCTTCCCCTCTTCATGGGGAATAGTTTGGATTAAAGAAAACATTCTTAATGAGAGAAGAATGATCAGGAAGGCAAGAAGGAAGATGAGAGAGACGCTCTCCTCCCTCACAGCACAGGGGATTGGGAAGGCAACGAGCTGTCCCGGCTCTGCTCCCACGACCTCATTCCCTGCAGATATGCCAGATTCCCAAGGAAGAGATACTGCCAGGGGAAAGCTGGACAGTATCAAAAGTGACTGCAGAGCTCTGGGAGCAGTAGTCAAGGGAATGACGGCCCAGGTAGTGTTCTCCTCAACCCTGCTGGTGAGGACAAGCAAATAACTGGCTGCGGAACTGGTGTTGGCGACAGTGTTTTGGGTTCTGTGACCGTGGGACCCTGTCTGCAGATCAACGTCTGCTTGAGAGAGATGAGATACACCTCACCAAGCAGGGCAAAGCTGTTTTCGCTAATAGGATGGTTGACCTCATAAGGAAGGCTTTAAACTAAGAATGATGAGGGAAGGAGAGAGTAAACAGCAGTCCTGTGGGGGAGTGATGGACAGGTTCACTAAGCAAAGGGCATGGGGTGATGTGACAGGAAGAGATGACAAAATCAACAAAATGAGGCTTAAGCAAGGACACCTCCAGTACTGCATGTAAGCAAGGAAGTACCTGCAAGGCACCATTATGGAGAAAACCCCTAAACCCTCTCCAGGAATTCAACATACTGGGGTGCCTCTCTGAAGTGCCTGTATGCTAATGCATGCAGTCTGAGGGGAATAAACATGATGAGTTAGAGATCTGTGTGCTGTTGCAGGGCTATGATCTTGTTGGGATCACAGAAACACAGTGGGATGGCTCCCATGACTGGAGTGTTGCAACAGAGGGATGCAGGTTCTTTAGGAAGGACAGGATGGGTAGGCGAGGAGGGGAAGCTGCCCTTTATGGGAGAGAGCAGCTGGAGTGCATAGAGCTCTGCCTGGGCATGGATGAGGAGCCAACTGAGAGCTTATGGGTTAGGATTAGAGAGAGGACTGGTAAGGTGACATTATAATGGCTGTCTGCTATAGGCCACCTGACCAGGAAGAGCAATCAAATCAGGCCCTCTACAGGCAGATAAGAGTAGCCTCACATTTGCAGGCTCTGGTCCTCATGGGGGACTTCAACCACCCCAATATCTGCTGGAGGGACAACACAGCAGGACAATAAGCAATCCAGGAGGTTCCTGGAAAGCATGAATGACAACTTCCTCCTCCAAGTGACAGAAGAGCCAATGAGGAGGGATGCTCTGCTAGACATCATATGCACCAACAAGGAGGGGCTCATTAGGGATGTGAAGATCAAAGTCAGCCTTGGCTGAACAGACCATGAGGTGGTGGAATTCAGGATCCTGAGGGCAGGAAGGAGGGTGAAAAGCAAGGTCATGACACTGGACTTCAGGAGAGCAGACTTTGGCCTCTTCAAACACCTGCTCGGAAGAGTCCCATGTGATAAGGCCCTGGAGGGAAGGGAGGCCCAAGAAAGCTGGATAATATTCAAGGATCATCTCCTCCAAGCTCAAGACTGGTCCATCTCAATGATTTCCAAAAATGCCAGGAGGCCTGTGTGGATGAACAAATAGCTCCTAGCCAAACTCAAACACAGAAAGGAACCATACAGAAGATGGAGGCAAGGATGGGTAACCTGGGAGGAATATGGAGACATCTTCTGAGCATCCACGGACAAAGTTAGGAAAGCCAAAGCCCAAACAAAAAGGAACATACAGAGGGTGGAATCAAGGATGGGAGGAATACAGAAACATTGTCCGAGCATCCAGGGATGAAGTTAAGAAAGCTAAAGCCCAAATGGAATTCAGTCAGGCCAGGGATGTCGAGGACAACAAGAAGGACTTCTTTAAGCATGCAGGTGACAAAAGGAAGACCAGAGAAAATGTGGGCCTATTGCTTAACAAGATGGGGCACCTGGTTACACAGGACATGGAAAAGGCAGAAGTACTGAATGCCTTCTTTGCCTCCGTCTTTACTAGCAAGGCCAGCCTTCAGGACTCCCAGCTCCCAGAGACCAGGGGAAATCTGGAGCAAGGAAGATGTACTCTTGGTGGAAGAGGATCAGGTCAGGGAATACTTAAGCAAACTGGACATACATAAGTCCACGGGCCCTGACGGGATGCCCTCATGAGTGCTGAGGGAGCTGGCTGATGTCATTGTGAAGCCACTCTTGATAATCTCGTCACTGCGACTGGCAGAAGTGCCCAAAGACTGGAGGAAAAAAACGGTCACTCCTATCTTCAAGAAGGGCAAGAAAGTGGACCCAGGGAACTACAGGCTGATCAGCCTCACCTCCATCCCTGGGAAGGTGATGGAGCAGCTAATCCTGGAAACCATTTCCAGGCACATGACAGACAACAAAATCATCAGTAGTAGTCAGAATGGCTTCAACAAGGGGAAGTCATGTTTGACCAACTTGATAAACTTCTACAATGAAAAGACTGGCCTGGTAGACAAGGGGAGAGCAGTAGATATTGTCTACCTGGACTTCAGTAAGGTCTTTGAAACTGTCACCAATAAGATCCTCATAGACAAGGTGTTCATGCGTACACGGGCTGGATGAGCAGACAGCAGGGTGGACTGAAAACTGAACAGCCAGGCCCAGAGGGTGGTGATCAGCAGTGCAACATCTAGTTGGAGGCCAGTGACTAGCAGTCAATGGGATCAATACAGGGTCCAGTTCTATTCAAAATCTTCATTAATGATCTGGATGATGGGGCAGAGTTGTACCCTCAGCAAGTTTGCTGATGACACAAAACTGGGAGGAGTGGCTGATACACAGAGGGTTGTGCTGCCATCCAGAGGGACCTCAACAGGCTGCAGAAATGGGCTGACAGGAACCTCATGCAATTCAACAAAGGACAGTGCAATGTCCTGCACCTGAGAAGGAACAATCCCAGGCACCAGTACCTGCTGGGGGCCACCCACCTGGAAAGCAGCACCAGTACCTGCTGGGGGCACCCCCCTGCAGAAAAGGACCTAGGGGTCCTGATGGACACTAAGTTGACCATGAGCCAGCAATGTGTCTTTGTGGCAAAGAAGGAATATGGTATCCTGGGCTGCCTTAGACAAAGTATTGCCAGCAAGTCAGGGGAAGTGGTACTTCCACTCTACTCAGCACTGGTGAGGGGAGTATTGTGTCCAGTTCTGGGCTCCTCAGTACAAGACAGACGTGGACACACTGGAGAAAGTCCAACAAAGGACCACTAAGTTGATTAAGGGACTGGAGCATCCCACATGAGGAAAGACTGAGAGAGCTGGGATCGTTCAGCCTGGAGAAGAGAAAGCTCAGGGGGAATCTCATCAATGTATATCAATACCTGAAGGGAGGGTCCAAAGCTCTTTTCAGTGGTGCACAGTGACAGGACAAGAGGCGATGGGCACAAACTGAAACACAGGAAGTTTCCTCTGAACATCAGGAAGCACATTTTTACTGTGAGGGTGACAGAGCACCAGCACAGGTTGCATAGGGGGACTGTGGAGTCTCCATGCTTGGAGATATTCAAAAGCTGGCTGGACACAGTCCTGGACAACTGGCTCTAGGTGACCCTGCTCAAGCAGAGGACTTGGACCAGAGGACCTTAGCCATTCTGTGATTCTGTACAGGGGGTGAGCAGCAGCCACCAGCACAGTGAGATGGGGCCCTTGATTTTCACCACACTGCAGGAGGTTCAGGCCGCCTTTTTCGTTGGAGGAAAGCACATCATGCTGGAGCTCCAGCATGGCAGGCTTGGAGCGATCAGTGGGCATCTATAGAGAGCTCCCACGGCCCCTGACCACCTGAGCTGGGCTCTGACCCTACCTCAAGCCTCATTTCAGGGATGCATGTCCTGAGGCACCCTGGCCACGCACTGAGGGGAAAACCAGTAGCAAGTGAGGCAAGAGCTGCTCCAGCACCTGCTGTAGCCTTCGGCCAGGCTGGAGCAGCCCGGGCCCCAGCCCCAGGGCACCCTGTCGTGGGGGCAGAGCCCCCTCTACCCAGTGCCCCTGGGAGCCCTCACAAGCCCTGTGCCATGCTCCTGGCCGCCCTACGGGGCTGCCCTCACACCTCCCCAGCTGGTCTCTGCAAGCAGGCACCCGCACCCACAAAGCCCGCACGGCAGCGTCACCCCGCCCTCTGTGACGCCCCCTTGTGACGCCTCGGAGCGTGCTCGCCACCATTGTTGCGCAGGCACGGAGAGGTGCTCAGTGCTGACGCCACGGCTGTGGGAGCGGCAGCGTATCCCGGGTTGGGAGAGTCGGTGCGTCCCAGCCCCCGCCTTGGGGGCTCCAGGCGGCGGCCACCACTCGGGTAGAGCTTGCCTCCCTTGTGCCTCTCCTCCTCCTCATCCTCGCCCTCGCCCTCGTCCTTGTCCTTGCCTGGGGCCTGGAACAGTCTGCCGAGTGCCTCCTGCTGCTGGTCGCTCCCAGCAGGGCTGTGCCCACACCGCCGCATGCAGGGGGCTTTTCGGCAAGAGGTGGCAGCAGTCACCCTCCGGCAGCGCTTCTGGGCAGTCCTGCGCTGCCGCCAGCACCACCAGTGCCTATGAACTCCAGGAGAAGGACCTAGGCAGACTGCACCGTGCAGCTGCCCACGGCAACCTGGCCTGGCTGAGGCGGTGGCGCTGGTGGCTGAAAAGAGTCAGCATCAACAGGCGAGACAAGGAGAAGCGGTGAGGGGCTGTGGGCCACTGATGGACACCTTGGCTGCTCCTGGCTGGCGCTGCTGCAGGAGGTTCTGAGCCAAGCTCCACTAGTCCTCGGCAGCCCTCTCTCAAGCACAAGGAGTGTGTTACGACGCATAGCCTACTGATCCAGCAGGAGCATCAGCATGGCGCGACCAACTCCCCTGGTAGCTTTTGGGAGCCGTGCTTCCGCCCTTAAGGCTTTGTGCAGGATCACATTCAAGCTAATTGCTTGAAAAGTGAGATTTGCCCTGTCAGCTGGGAGAGTGAACTCTAGAACTTTTCATTGCTTGTAGCTGCCAGGTCGGCTCAAGTGCTGTTGGGAGTGCATGCCGCTGACCTGCCGCTTTGCTGTGGTCTCCTTGCAGGCTGGTTTTGCAGCTGCTCAGGCATCACCAGTTCTCTTCTGCCCTGTGGGTGACCAGTGCAGAACTGCAGCAGCAGCAAGCGGGAGGAGCAGAGTCTGGGCAGGGTCCCCAGGGCTGGGTGGCGACACAGTTTTGGTTCTTTTGTTGTCTGTTAAGCTCATATGCTTAATTTTTAGGACACCTCTGCATCTTGCTTGTGCAAACGGCCATGCAGATGTCGTTAGCTTTCTAGTACAAGAGAACTGCCAGCTGAACCTCGCGGACAATTTCAAGAGATCGCCACTGATGAAGGTATGTGGAACATGTAATGCTCTTGTAAGTGGGGCTTATCGACTGTGCATTAAATGAGAGGTGTCTGGCAGGATTCTTTACACAGACCTGTGTAGAAACATGCACGTGGTAATCAGCGTGGAATAGGTATAGATTAGCTAATCTTTGAAGATGCTCTTCTTTCCCAGCGTTCAGAAGCTGGGCGAGTTGTGACAGAGTGAAACGTAAAAGCTGGAAGTTTTTCCTTTTTTGTGTGTTGTTCCCAGGCAGTACAGTGCCAGCAAGAAAAATGTGTGGCTATTCTGCTAGAGCATGGTGCCGACCCGAATCTGGCAGATGCTGACGGCAACACTGCCCTTCACCTGGCTGTCCTATCTCCTAATACAGCTGTAGCGGGGCTGTTACTCGAGCATAATGCCGATATTGATGCCCAGAACCAGGTAACCTAGGCATTTGGGTAAAGCTGCTCTTTCAAAATGGCACTGAACTTGTCTGTTTTTCTAACTGGGATTATTTATCCCTTCAGGAGGGATATACCCCCCTTAATCTTGCTGTCTCCAAACACCACGAGGAGATGGTAGAGTTTCTTCAAAAAAAAGGGGCTGACGGACATGCTCAAGATCAGCGCGAAAGGTGAGGGGTTTGTCAAAACAGCACATAGGTCTCCTTAGTCGTCTGCAAGAGTGATTGAGAGGCGTGGGAATGAGCTGTGAAAAAGAAGAAGGATCACATGGAAGGAGTCCCCTTGTAAAAGCACGTCTGCACTTGGCTGCTCTCATACCTCAACTGCTCTCATACTTTCTGCACTGAGTACTGCAAGAAAGCGTTGTCTGTGGTGACCCCTCCCCACACAGACCCAGACCCAGACCCAGACCCAGCAGGAACCTTGCCATTAGCTCAGCAGTACCACTGCTCTACAGGAGAGGGTTTTTTAAGTGGAGGCATAGTTGGTGCATAAGCATTGTCAATGGAAGCGTTAGGAGAAAGAGAGGCAACATTGTCCAAGTGACAAGGGGCATAAAAGTGAAACACGAGGGGTTCCAACCGCATGTAAGGAGAAAACTCGGCGTGAGGACGATCAAGCAGTCGAACAGCTTGCCCCAGGAGTTTGTGCAGCTTCCATCTGTGGGGACTGTGAAGAGCAGAGTGGAAGGATCCCTGAGCAGCATGGTCTGACCTCGTAGCTGAGTCTGCTTTGGGGAGGCAGTTGGCCTGGAGACTTCCCGAGGTCCCTTCCAACCTGAGTTCTCCAACACTTGTGTGTATTTGGCTTTGCTTTCACTATGCTTGTAGGAAAGGGGGAGAGAATTGTTTTGGGAGCAAGTAGGGATTAAAATGATGACAATGTGGTGCCTGCAGAAGCAGATATATTTCATATCACCTTTTGGATGCTTTAGGACTGCTCTTATGGCTGCCACATTTGCAGGGGGTATGAATGCAGTCCAACTTCTTCTTTGGCATGGTGCTGATAGTCTTATAAAGATAACTCTGGCTTCATGGCTATGGATTATGCTCGCATGTCTAGACATGTTGGGTAAATGGCTTACATTGTCGTTAGAGGGGCTGAGTTGTCAGTGTCTGCGCTGATTTATGAACCTTTTTGGTAACGGCACCAAGGTTTAACGATATGTTGAGACCTTTGTTGAAGCTGGGCTCAGTGATGTCTTCTGATACATCTCCTTCTCATGTCAAGAGTGGATGTAGAAATTGAGGAGAACTTCCACCCACGATGCTCTCTTAGAATTCCCGCATGCGTTGCTAAGCTCTGTGCAACTCTACTGCCCAGGAACTACCTGCCTTTTATTTCAGTGGGGATCTGCCTGTGCACAGCTTTGCACCATGGGCATTGCTCCTTGAAGGTGGTTATGTATGCTTAAAAGCTAGGCTTAAGAAAATAGCCCTTTTTCCTCATGGTGGTAGCCATTTGAAAGCACTACATTATCCTGAGGAGCACGCCTTGTCTTGCCCATAAACATCTGCCCAAAACCCCTTGTCACTGAACACTGACTTAATTTCTTCCCCCCCTGCCCCATTCTGTTAGCCTGTATCAATGGGAAGCCGGAGAGAAGGGCACCTGGGTAAACTCTGGCTTCTAAACAGCTTTAGGAATAAGCATGTTTGATGGGCATTACTCTAGGAAAAAAAGATCTTCATTCCTTACTCCAGTGTTCTGGCACAGCATAAATGTTGCACTAATGCATTGTTTTTCATAGAAACCTTGGTCAGAGCGAGTGCTTTTTTGCTGTTGCTGTGGGGGGGGTTTAAGCTTCAGTTAAAAAGCAAACCTGAAAGGGGTCTCTCTCAGGAGCCCAAATTTACTCTCTCCCAATGTTGTTAGAATCATAGAATAGTTTGGGTTGGAAGGGACCTCTAAAGGTCATCCAGTCCAACCCCTCTGCCGTGGGCAGGGACATCTTCAACTAGATCAGGTTGCTCAGAGCCCCGTCCAACCTGACCTTGAATGTCTCCAGGGATGGGGCATCCATCACCTCTCTGGGCAACCTGTGCCAGTGTTTTACCACCCTCAGCGTAAAACATTTCTTCCTTATATCTAGTCTCAATCTACCCCCCTTTAGTTTAAAGCCATTCCCCCTTGTCCTGTCACAAAACGCCCTGCTAAAAAGTTTGCCGCCATCTTTTTTATAAGTCCCCTTTAAGTACTGATAGGCTGCAATAAGGTCTCCCTGAAGCTGCCTCTTCTCTAGGCTGAACAACCCCAACTCTCTCAGCCTTTCTTCATAGGAGAGGTGTTCCATCCCCCTGATCATTTTCGTGGCCCTCTTCTGGACCTGCTCCAACAGGTCCGTGTTTTGGAACCTCTTATGCCGAGGGCTCCAGAGCTGGACGCAGTACTCCAGGTGGGGTCTCACCAGAGCAGAGTAGAGGGGCAGAATCACCTCCCTCGACCTGCTGGCCACGCTTCTTTTGATGCAGCCCAGGATATGATTGGCCTTCTGAGCTGCGAGCGCACATTGCTGGCTCATGTCCAGCTTTTCATCCACCAGTACCCCCAAGTCCTTCTCGGCAGGGCTGCTCTCAATCCCTTCATCCCCCAGCCTGTATTGATACTGGGGGTTGCCCCAACCCAGGTGCAGGACCTTGCACTTGGCCTTGTTAAACCTCATGAGGTTCACATGGGCCCACTTCTTGAGC
>NW_008825557.1:3778751-3784123 GCF_000699105.1 Pygoscelis adeliae
CAGTCAGTGGGAACTTCACCAGACTGCCATGACTTCTCAAATACGATGGATAGTGGCTTAACAACTTCATCCACCAGTTCCTTCAGGACCCGCAGATGGATCTCATCGGGTCCCATGGACTTGTGCACCTTCAGGTTCCTTAGGTGGTCTCGAACCTGATGTTCTCCCACAGTGGGCGGCTCTTCATTCTCCCAGTCCCTGCCTTTGCCTTCTTGCGGCTTGGGCAGTGAGGCTCGAGCACTTGCCAGTGAAGACCGAGGAAAAAAAGTCATTGAGTACCTCCACCTTCTCCATGTCCCTGGTAACCAGGTCTCCCATTTCATTCCGGAGAGGGCCCACATTTTCCCTCATCTTCCTTTTATCCCCAACGTACCTATAGAATCTTTTCTTGTTGCCCTTGACGTCCTGTCATTCTCTCCAGAAGAGAATGCCTGTTCAATGTAAACACATGCAGTGCTCAGAATGCAACCCCAGTCTTTTTTGGCCTCTTGACCATACTTAAGAGCTGTGTAAACTCTCAGGTCAAAGATTTCTGAAGTCCTTCCAAGTCAGGACTGTGTTTGAGGAGTCCATAGGCTGGCTTGACCTGAATAGTTGCAGCATTAATGTAGCATCCTGCAGATGTAGCACCCTTGCAGTTAGATGTGAATCTGCCAGAGGGCTTGTTAATTTTTGTAGTGCTCCCTGTGAAGAGGTTGTTTATCAGTGTAGATTGTAGCCAGCAGTGCTGAAGTGCTTCACAGATACCAATATGCATCTAGAGAAGGAACATGCCTGCAGCGAATATTTCATCATGTAATAGTAGTGCAAGAGTAAGGAGTGTGGGGAGGTGTGTTACCATTTCTCAGTTGGCAACGAAAATGGAGAGGCTGGGTAAGGAATGGCTGTTGCTGTCCTAGTCAAGCGTGTATGCAAAGATGTGGTTGTTCTTACCAACTCCATTTCCTCTCTTTTTGTATATAACTTTAGTAAGCTACTGGCGGAAAACGTGGACAGTGAAAACATGGAAGAACCTTCTGCAGGTTGTGCAGCAGACAAGGCAGTTCTCAGCAGCTCCTGCCCTGTGAGGACTGCTGACTTTGCATGCACTGCACTTGCTCAGGACAGAGGAGGTAGGATCCTTAACTGTGGAAGAGCTGATGAGGAAAATCGCTGTGGCCTGTAGTAGAACTGTTCCTCGTCTTTTGGATGCTGGGTTTGGATGCTGGGAGAAAGTAGAGTGTGATAAACACTCACAGTGTGCCACTTCTTACCTCCTTTGTAGGTGCCCTGCCAGCGGGAGGAGCAGAGCAAGAGGAAGATGCTGAATCTCCCAGGGATTTCGAGGTACCTTCTGTGAGGGATGCAGTGGGGTCCCCCTTGGTTTGCTTGCTTTTGGGCTTACTTACCTCTGGGCTCGTTGACTTCTGCTGCTGCTCCCGCCACACATTTGTAACTGGGGGCCCTTGAAATACTTGTGCTCTAGGCCAGCTGTTCATTTAGGACTGGGACAAAGGCAGGTCAAGCTAATGACCTGGGTCTCATAGTCACTGGCCTTTGAGTTTCATTTCTAGTATCATATAGAAGCAGTGAAGTTTCCCCCTGCTTCCCTCTGGCAGCATGGAGGTGCTCAGCTGAGAAAGATGGAGAGAGGTCATCAGTTTTGCAGGTGCCTGCTGGTGGCGAGCAACATTTCTTATCTTTGAATTCACTCTGAAGGCTGACCTAATTATGTAACCTAAGAAGTAAAAGCACACCTCATATTCTCATGTTCTTATTGAATTCTTTGTGCTCATGTAACACCATTTCTTTAGGACTGGGTCACAGAGCTGCAGCAGAAGCTTGCCGATGCTCTTAAAAAGCAATCCCTGTCAGAAGCTTCACTGGAAGTTACTATGCATTACCACAGTGACCTGGAGGAAGACAAGCTGCGCTTGCAAAAGGAACTGGACAGGGTTGAAGCTGAGGTATGGAAAGCCTGTCACTATAGGAATAAACCTGTGGGTGGCTGTTCCTTCCTGTACATTGTGAAAAAGGACAAAACAGTATTCTGGGAGCCAGTAGTAGAGAGATATAAGGAAGTTAACAATGATCCCTGGGCATAATTCAGGAAGCCAGTGAAACTTTCAGCTACCTGGCCTCCTCTTCCAGAGTGCAAGATAGTGTTACTTCAATCATCATAAAGCCAACTGGTTTCTGTTGCAAGTAAGAGACAATCTTGCTCCTCAATCCCACAGCAGAAGCTCCTGTTCAGGCTCTGGGGTAGTATTGCAGCAATGTCCTTTCTCTTCCCTTCTTCCTCCCCTCCCCTGGTGATAAACGCAGCTGGCCCTTTGGGGAGCTCCTCACAAGCTGGAGGGGCAAGGCATTGCGTTAGGAGCAGCCTTCTGGTGGCTAGGTACGAACAGAGCAGTTTGTTCTCTCTTGAAACTCACCTCTGCTCGGAGGCACTATTTCCCTGTTCAGGATATTGCACTCTTTCTTTATATTCTTCTGTTTGTATACAACAGATGTTCCTTATTTGTAGCTTGCTAAATATGTGTGAAGGTCATTGTCTTTGTTTTGGGTGCACAGTGTGTAAGACAATGTGAACCTTCTTCATGGTTGAAGGAACTTCTAAAGAGTTGTTAGGGTTTGGGCTTTTTTTAATAGTACAGGTGTCAGAACCATGTGGATTGAACTAAGCAAGAAGCAGAGCTTGTTTGTAGGTGGGGTGTTTGCACTGTATATGCAAAGCAGCATCTCAGCATCTTTTTTCCCCCCTTCTTTGGCCCTACTGTAATTTGCCATCCCTAAGCGGCCTTCTTGCAAGTGAATTGTAAGCTACTTTCTGAGGCAGGGACCACCTTTTGCAGTGTTCTTACAAAAACTGAAGTATAGAGGCCTCGGAGTTCTGAAATAGAAATCATCTTAAATCTCCTTATGAGGGAGTTGTGGAGTCACTTTAGGAGAAGGATGAACTTTTTAATTCCTGTTTTCAATGGAGGAGCAAACAAGTGGACACAAATGAGTGTCATGAGTCACTGAAAGGGTGGGAGGGGCAGTGTCAGTGCTCAGAACTGTGCTGTAGGAAATCAGTGTAGGGATGGGAGAGGCCAGTATAAAAGATGATGAAGTAACACAGTTTGTGTTCATTTGCTAGTAGAAGTGAACGTACTTGATTACAGTTCTTTGAGTAGAGCGTATGTGCAGATATATGCAGTACTTGAATTCTTCAGCAGCAGTTGACCCCTCTATATAGAAGCTCACCTGACTACTGTGGATTCTTACTGTGATTTTACAGTTGCGGGAGCTGGAAGAACAGCATCTTCAGTCTGAGCATTGTGTTCATGACTTGAAGGCTGCCTTGGATAATAAGGAAAGAGAAGTAACAGCTTCTTCTCAGAAGCTGCAGGACCTCCTGTTGGCATCTTCTGGGACTAATACTACTATAAAACAACTGGAAGAGCACGTGCAACGGTAAGAGAATAACACAGTGAAGCAAGGTGCCTGTCGCTTTCTGGGATTGTGTGAGAACAACAGGATAGCCTTGTTGCATCACAGCAAGTTAATAACACGATTTTGAAGGATGCTTTTGTTTTAGATTACGTTATTTCACGCTGTTCTTTCAGAATTGGTGCTCTGGTGGATTTCCGTAATAAGACCTGTATTTCTTTTTAAGCCTTGAAATTGAAAATGCCAGATTGGAAGCCACAGTCCAGCAACAAAACAATAGGATTGAAGCCCTTCAGAGAGACCTGCAAGCCTCTGCCTCGGTAAGCTGATCAGAAACTTCCCTTTTTGTGAGCCCCTGAGCCTAGTTGCCACTTTCTGTGGGGAAATTTTAAGATGAGGTTTTCCTGGAGAGCCACGGGGAACTCGGTTCCTGCGTTCTACTGAATAAGGGCTGCCTGGAAAGCAGCCTAGTCTATTGCCCAGATTTCTGGTTTTGAGAGTTTTCCCATGCTACTGTAGCAAGTCCTACTTAACGCTCTAAAGGTAAGGATTTGACACTGGTTCATTTTCTTCATAGTAGCTTGTCTGGTGCTATGTTTTGAATTTGTGATTAAAACAGTGTTAGCAGCACAGTGATGATTTAGTTATTGCTGAACAGTGCTTGCACAGTGTCAAGGCCTTTTCTGTTTCTCATACTGCCCCACCAGCAAGTAGGCTGGGGGTGCACAAGAAGCCGGGGCAGGGGAACACAGCCAGGACAGCTGACTCCAAATAACCAAAGGGATATTCCATCCCATATGACATCATGCTCAGTAATAAAAGCTGCGGGGAAGAAGGAGGAAGGGAGTGACGTCTGGAGATAGGGCATTTGTCTTTCCAAGTAACCAATACGCGTGACGGAGCCCTGCTTTCCTGGAGATGGCTGAAAAACTGCCTCCCGATGGGAAGGAGTGAATGAATTCCTTATTTTGCTTTGCTCATGCACGCAGCTTTAGCTTTACCTATGAAACTGTCTTTATCTCAACCCACAAGTTTTCTCACTCTTACCCTAACGATGCCCTCCTCCATCCCACTGCGGGGGAGCGAGCGAGTGGCTGTGTGGTGCTTAGCTGCCTACTAGGGTTAAACTATGACAGAGGGTGGATAGGATGGATGTTGTGGGCAGGAGGGAGATCTGTGGTTAAAAGCTGAGAGAGGAGACTGGACTTCGGAGATCCATGTTACGTTTGCAGCTTTGTCACAGCTTGCCCTTGATACCATGTTAGCTTCCTTTCCCACCTGTGAAAAGGTGCTGGTTCTGTCCTGCCATGCAGGGGGCTGAGGTAAAGAATAATTAGGTGAGGTGATGCTGTACAGTAGCAGGCAGAGCATTTTCTTGCTCTCAGGAGATGTACAGTTGTTAGAAAAGCAGTGAGAGTAGGGTATTTTCTGTGATGGGCACTAGAGGAATTATTATATTATAAAGTATGTATCATCATAAACTCCAGAGGACCTTTGGAAGAAAGTTGTAGCGTGATTTTGTGTGTGTGTGTGTCATCTCATCCCCCAACGTTGTAACCTCATCTTGTCACTTCTAGAGTGTTCATTCTTTCCACCAGCTTCAATTGCTGTTCTTGGTTATGTTTCCTGGAGTGTGTTTTACGCTCCACATTAACCTTAACCATAGATCTTAGATGGGGAGAGGAGAGCTTAGGCCTGTTTCCATTTGAGTTACTGCTTTCTGTTGCAGGGTTGTCTTTCTGGTCACCTTAGTTTTTTCTTTTGCCACCATTGCTTTCACAGATGCAAAAGCAGAATGTGCTGGCTCTGACATCAAAGGATTCGCACAGCATGTGGGAAGAGCAATTGAAGTCAAGATCCCACCTTGAAGAGCGTGTTGCTCAGCTTAACAGGGAAAAGGCTGAACTCTTGGAACAGGTGAGCCCAGAAAATTCTCAAGACCCCTAGCCAATACCCAG
>NW_008825557.1:3784708-3793968 GCF_000699105.1 Pygoscelis adeliae
CAGCCTTCTCAGTCGGTAGAGCATGGGAAGCTGAAAAGTCCTTGGCTAGTGTAAGCATTACCTAGCAACAACTAAAACATCAGTGTGTTATCAACATTATTCTCATCCTAAATCCAAAACACAGCACTGTACCAGCTACTAGGAAGAAAATTAACTCTATCCCAACCGAAACCAGGACAGTGTGTCATGTATCTTTTCTATTTTGAAAGCGTGGCAGTAAAGGACAGCAAGTGAAGAAGCTGGTAGAGGGGATATACAGAGATGAAGTGCATCTGTGCGAAGAACTGAAAATAAGCTTTGAACTGCAGAAAGACTGTAAGAGGTATGGCTTTTTAGTATGGTGAAGAGCTATCCCTGAGTAGAAGTCAAGCTTTATTGAACTTTAACGTAAAAATAGGTGTACGTAACTGTTTGTGAGCAAATTCAAGCCTCACGTTGGTTCTTGCAAGGCACTTCTGTGCATGAGCCTATAGTTTTCAATAGCTGCCAAAAGAACTGCAAATGCAGGTTGCCCTGTAGTTCTACTGGGGGAAGGAATTCCTTATTCCTTTTTTCAGGTTAAATTTGGACGTTCCAAGTGACTTGTGGCATGAGAATGCTGTTTTTTCTCAGTAATACCTGGGCGTGTCGAGCACTTTAAAATGAAGCAAGCCATGTCTGCGCTGTTTACGTAAGAGTATGTGAAAAAGTCCAGTTGTTCCTTTACTTCATTGTTTTCTTGACTAATTTGCTGTGTAGGTTGAACAGGCTTCTGAACAGAACTATGAAGAACCTAAGCGTGTATGAGGAGAGAGAGACGGAGTCCCAGCTTAATTTGCAGGGAGAAATGAAGAACAGGTATTCTGAAATGGTCCATGAAGGTGGTGGATTAAGAACAAAGGTGAGCACTGGTTTGTTTGGGGTTTTTTGGTGATTTTCTCTTGGTTATGGTTTGTTTTTTTTTTTTCTTTTGAGACCTGTATTACCCTTTCTCTGTACTTTTTTGGTATAGTCGATTATCTGTTCTCTTCTTGATGCTCCTTCTGTTCTTGTAGTAGTAGTAGATGATGATAAACACTGCTGTAGTTGTCATCATGGGTAAAAATGAATGTGCAGAGCAGTTTCTGCAAAGGCACATCAAGGACGAGCTGAGAGTCGCAGCAAGGCTAGCAGGGTCCGTGACCTCGCAGGCCAGGGAACAAGACACACAGGCCCTCACCAGGAAAAGCAGAACAGGTCCAGTGACAGTAAGCAGGGTCAGCCAAGAGTGCAGATCACCAGGCCAGTCCATAGGGACGGGCAGGTCTGCAGTCCAACCAGGACGTCACGTCCACGGGTGAGGGTCAGGGCTGAGAGCAGTGAGGCCCGGCACAGGCCTGGCTGCAGCTTGAGGCTGTGGCAGCATCTTCTATGTCTCACAGATAAATTCTTCTCAGGAAGAGATCTCCTTCTATGACCAAGTTAAAAGACGTGTGGATGCGGCACTTAGGGACATGGTTTAGTGGGCATGGTGGTGTTGAGTCGATGGTTGGACTCGATGACCTTAGAGGTCTCTTCCAACCTTAATGATTCTATGAATCTATGATTCTAAGAGTGGGGAGTAACACCGCCATAACTCGAACAACTGTATGAAGTTGGCTTTGCCCAAGATCACCCCTTGAGCCCTGTCTTAGGCACAAGTTGAGCAGGAAGCAGTTCAGGTTTTGCTTTTCTAAACAGTGTTGTTGCTTCCCAGGGCACGATGCAGTGAGCTGAGGCAGAAAAAAATTCTGTAACATTGCTCACCAGTAGCTGTCTCAGCCCATCTTTCCTTCATCATGGGGACCCAGAAGTGGAGTTCCCAGAAGTGCTTTTGAGGTTGCTCTGGCTGTTCAGTAGCATGTAACCTTTTATCTACTTCTCTGCTCATTACTCAGATTTGTTGCTAAAGCAGCCATGTTTCAGAGCTACGTTTGTTTTTAGAAGGTATTATTGTAGAATGAGTCACCTGCCTTTCCCTATTTTCACAGCTGAAGAGACAACGTCGTTACCAATCAGAAGATGCTGGAGCAGAGAAGTCCCAATTCCAGAAAAAAAGGAGTGGTTATACTGAGATGAAACGTTTGCCTTCCACCTACTAATTCAGGGACTGGAGTTGCCAGGCAGTGAGGAAGAGCAGCCATGGCCACCATGTTGGCAGGAAGATGTCAGTTTTGTGCTGCTAACACCCTGCATTTAATTCCAAGTATTTTGTACCAACTTGGTATTTAATAAACTGTGTAATTTAGAACCTGTCTTTGTTTTCTTCTGTTCCCCCTGCTGGCTTTGCATCTTCCCTCCCCTGTTCAGATGGCTGTACCCTCTTATTCCCTCTGTTTGCCTCTGGTACAGATGAGGACCTGTTGATTTCTGCAAAATGGTGATGGCTGCTAGAACTGTCGTGACATTTAAGGAGCACTGCTGCATTTTGTCACAGGATTTGAGTTCTTTGGACCTAGCTGGTATGGATGAGGAGAGTCATATTTTTGAAGGCTTATTCAGGCTTTCTTCCTAGGCAGGCAGTTAGGACTTCTCTCTCTGCCCTCGGTCTGAGTGAAAATCAGTCATGCAGACGTCTCCAAGGGTGAGGGAAAAGCAAGGCCTTAAGTCCAAGCAAGAGCTCTCCTCTGCTCACTTCAGCTCTGTTCACAGGTGAATCTTCACCTTGTCCTGGAGGCCAGGCAAAAGGCCAGCATGCGGCTGTGTCCTTTTCCTCCGGGGAGGCTTGAAGCACAATTGCATTAAGATCGTGGACTAGAGTTGAGGTATTGCTAAGAATCAGTTCCCAGACTCTTCTGGTATTTTAGAGCAATCCTTCTTGTGGTCTGGGCAGAAGGTAGTGGCTGAGCCTTCTGGTAGCCGTGAAATGCTGGCAAATCCCAGAGGTTTTCATCCCATGGGGAGAAATGATTGGTCAGTTTTGTAGCCCGCAGCGGGAAAAGGTGTTAAGAAATTTCTCCAGCCTGCACCAGAGTGGTAAGGAGAAGTTCAGCTTTTGGTACTTTCTAGCGTCTCTCCACAGAGAAAGCAGGTGCAGAATGTCTTGGCCCTTACTGTTTGTTGTCATTGTGATAAACTCAGACATGACCTGTTCTCAAGTTTGTTCCTAACCTGCTCTGTCCTGCCGGTTGTCAGTGAGAGGGGAAAGTTCTTGACTGGTAGAGCAGCAGAAAGGAAATCTGGTGTAACAGGAGTTGATAGTGGTTACAGTCGGGTGGGGGGGGAGGGGGTAAAGAGAAGTCCAGTCAATTCCTTCACTTGAAAGTCCATCTCCAGTGTCACTCTGGGGTCACTCTTGATTATCTCAGAGAGGCCATGGAAGTCAGGGGAGGCTCCTGAGGCCTAGAAGACAGGGAATGTGCAGCACTGATGCAGGGATCTTCACAACATACTGCATTGTGCACCTCAGACCTGCCCACACACAGCACCTCTTGTAACAGCAGAGCTGTGTCTAATGTACCACCCTAAGACTGGCCAGACAAATTTGTATAAAATCCTATTGTTAGCAGCTTTTTGCTCTTACAGCCAAAATAAAACAGGGGAAATGTCTCCAGTGATCCTAAAATTTCAAGTTGCAGGCCTGATTTTATTCAGGTAGACCTCCTGCCCAATATAATGAGCCTTTTGCCTGAGTCTGGCCTAATCTTAGCTTTAATTGTAGTCTTCATTTGACTACATGCAACAAACAAAATAACTGCAGAATGTATTCAACATCTGCAAGCACAAAGGCACAAAGATGAGAACAGCTTTCTTAGACACAAAATCATGTTGTGAGGCGTGATGCCACCACTGAAGAATGGCCATAGATTTAGCCAAGGAAATCTTGATTTCTAACTCCAGGTCATGAGGAAAGAGCCTTTCGGAACTTCCTCACTTCCCCAACCATTTCTTCTTCATCTCCTCTGTGCACCTTCTGAGCTGCTGAGATATTGCCCCAGAAGCACTGGTCAGTGAGCAATCTCTGAGTGGCAGTGCCAAAGCATCTGTCCTCATGCTAATACCCATGCCACCATCAGTTTATGACTTCTCTGCTGTGGACCAGGTGCCTGTGCTGCTACATGCCAAACCAGGACTGTGGAAATGCTCCAGCAGTAAGAAATTAGTATCTCTCAGCCGAATCAGTTTTCCACCGTGCTTTTGTCAGGCCGGTGCAGAAGGCAGCATGAGGGAAGCAGCAAGCAGCTAGGAGTGGCAATTTCTCATACTGCCAAAAATCATGCCACAGCCTCAGACGGAGTGAGTGGACCCCAGTGGACACTGGTTGTTCCCCAAGCAACACTAGCTGCGTTATAACCCTTGAGTGTCAATTAGGTGAAGCTGTTCTATTCGATCACGGTGTTTTCTGTTAACAGCTGCAGTGATCTGCTTTCAGTGAGATTCATTCAGCTTGCCACAATCTGACAAGCAGCCACATTTTTATACTTTTTGGGCCTCTGTTTCCTACAGCGCTGTTTGAGACCTGAAAGTAGAGAAGAACCACCACATTTCAGGTCTGGCTGGGAAGCAGCCACCTATGGAAGTCCACCTAACCAGACCTCATCTCCTCAAATGCATGAAGATAGGTATTACAACTTTGACAAATCACTCTTCACATGTACACCAAAGCACACTTGGCAAAAACACATTGAAATAATGTTCTACCTCCTCTCCAGGTGATCACCCTTCACAGTTATGTATATTAGTGAATGTCTGGGCTGTAAAACCAAAATGGCCTTTGGAAGATACCAAATTTATTCAAACAATAAATTGCACCTGTTCTTCACACAATTGAGAATGAGAGCTCTGCTAAGGACCAACAGTACTGTAAACTCCCAATAAAGGCAAATGACATAAGAAGCATCAGTAAGCTCTGTGACAACATGTAAGCTGATGAAATCTGGCCGCTTAGCAGTCTGATCAAAGACTATGCAATACCTGAGCAAATCGCTTGCATTTGTATTTTGATTTGGCATTGGTTTCTTTTTGTTTGATGCTGGTTTGATTTTAAACATCAAGTGTGCAAAATTATTTCAGAAAGTCTCGGCCTTTCAAGAAATTTAAGCTAGCTTGAACTTTAAAAAGAAAGCTAGTGATCAGTATCTGAGGCTCAGAAAAACCATTTACCAACTGAAGCTTTCAGGGCACTTTACTGGGAACAATCATGGTTCTCTCCCTCAATACGAATTGAAAACAATATCTAAGCCTGTTCCAAACTCAAGTTTATCAATATCTGAAATACAGCTGGCACAAACTCTAAGCACAAACACTATGCATTTCAGCGGCCAACAAAGCAAATAATAAATACATCATTAACTTTCTGCCTACTCTGTTATTTGCTATAGCGGTCCATGGCTGGAATGAGTAAGGTCCCCATACCTCTCCAGCAGAATGTTTCTCACAAATTGTCCATGCTCATGAACGCCTCTGGGCAGGGCTATGATACGAGCACTGTAGACTCAGAATAACCAACGTGTTACATCAACTGGATGCACCAAACCCAACCATACTCAACCATATCTCTGACCCAACAAGGCATTGTAGCTCAAATAATTTCACTAACATCACTGGAATCACTGATACACTTTATATTGAACTGGTATGTAAAGTCTTCATGCGACTGGATTCTGAACATTCAACATTCTTCAGGACAATCAATAGACTGGAAAGAAAAATGAGTGAGACAGAGGCAATGAAACCATTCTTCTATTGCTTCTTGGTATGAGAACAGGAGAGGCCTCAAGGTAGTAAAGAACTTTTTGTAATGAATTTCATTTGGGAAGGCTCAGGGGGGAATCTTATCGAGGGGGAAGGGGGCAGTAAAGAAGAGCAGCAGTCTTTTGGCATCCAGTGACAGGCTAAGAGGTAATGGCCACAAACTGAAATCTGAAATGCAGAAAATTCCATTTAAACATAAGAAAAAACATTTTTAGTAGCAGGTATACACTCATAGGACATGATTTTAAAAAAAGCTGAGAATTACCACATTAGTAGGAATGCTACTCTCCATTCCTTTGGGAATTGAAATCAATTCTCAATGCATTACAATCATACTTTTAGCAGACATTTCTCACTTTCTTATGGTTTATAATTTGTAAGTAGTTTAATTAAAAGAAGGAAGACAAAAGTTTTATTTTGCTTTGTTATCAACTAAAATGTAACTAAACCTAATAAATCCAATTATGATCTACCTGGCTTCACAATAACACACTCAGAGTCCATTTCAGTGATAACTGTACATAGGTACAATATGCATGTGCTTGCCCAAAAAGTGTGAACCAGCGAATCTATGTGGTTCTGAACATGCTAGTAAATCTCTTCTGTTACACAGTAACTCTTTTACTGTATTGAAAAGAAAATAACACTTCTTGTTCATCGCTGAGAAGAAGCCAAAGGAAATCCATTCCACATTCTCAATAGAAAGCTAGCTGTTAATCCTACTGTGTGCACGTGTGTGCATGGGATATGGTGTGAGTGTCAGACTGGACTGGGAACAAGTAAAACTGCCACCACTCGACTCAGCATACCCACTGACTGTACAGGGCTCCAGAAGTGGCACATCAGAAGCACCACCACAGCTCCAGCTCTCCACCTAGACAGAGCAGAAGCTGTTACAGTCATTGCCTGCAAGATGTGTGTAACGACCCAGTCCTCTTCAAAGCCTCAGAGCAAGCAATGCCAAGAAATGCAATCTTCCCAGGCAGCTTTTCTGAGTTGCACCACCCCTCCTATAAATACAGCAATTGCAAAGCAGGTGTCCTAAACCAGATGACTAGCAGCATACGGTTATCAGCCCAACAAGGCTTTACTGAAATTTTTCCTTCTTGGTAAACAAATACACAGGGTTATTTAATAGGAGGGAAATACAGATTGGAAAAAGAGAATTTCAGACTGCCATTCTGTACCTCAGTGGTACAAAGATTGTGAGCTAAATTATCCAGATACAGTGAATCATGTCAAAGGAAAGGCATACCTTTAGCAGACTAACTCAAATACCAAGGCTTATGCAACACTTAAGCCACACTTAAGCCCTATTTAGAAATCTTCCTGTGGTACCCGGATCTTGTGCAGGGTAACAGAACAGGAATGAATCATTCCATGCAGACAGGAATAGAAACAACAGTTACTAGATGTTATTGAGAGAAAGCTACAGATAAGCTACATAGAACACATTGAAAGGACAAAGCAACACATTAGGAAATACCAACATCTTAAAAAAACAAACAAACAAAAAAAGGAACTATTAAAAAAATTAAAAATAGGAATGGATTAAAACTAAAACCAAAAATTTGGGTATGTTCAACATCACCCATGAGCCAGAGATTAAAGAAATGGTATGAACAAAGATCAAAAAGCTGGCAAAAATTAATACAAACAGCTGATAATTGGTTTAGTGATAGATTCTAGCTATTCATTTTGCATCTTTTTTGGCTAATAATGAATGAACAGTTCCTGTTGTGCCCATGACTATATCCACAGGCCCCATCAGCACCCCCTTATTTTCAAAGCATGAAACTAAATTTCAGCCCAACCAGCTAGCAAAGTCCCTATCAGCTAAAGCTGACTATCTAATCACAGGGGTTTTTACTGATACCATTCTGAAACATTTGACAGTGACTGTAGGGTCTCCTAGTCTTGGTTGGGGAGTGACCTGTAAAAACCAAAAGTTTCTCTGGCTGAGCATATGTCCACTTGAAAAAGGACTTGAAAACAAATACTCCCTCCTGGAAGGAGCATAGAGATGGATTGTGTTTACTCTGTATTGCCATCTTGTAAATAAAAACCTGCCTTTCTTCTAAGATGTCTGGAAGAAAAAAAATACACCCAATTAAAAAATGCATTTTGCTCTCCATTTCTCCACTAAATGGTCAGACTGATTACAGAGATACTCTCAAAATGGCTACTCATAGCCATTTCCCATTACTCATAGAATTTAGGTTTTGCAAACTGAATTTACTTAGCTGTGGTTTCAGCAAAAGGTTTTTATCTGCCTTTTTAAAAAGTATTATTATTATTTTAGCTCTTCCTTCTAGAGATCAGGTCTGAAACAACAGAACACTTCTAATACACTGAGAATCAACTAATGAAAGTGACTGTACATCAGCCACTTTGGTACAAGAGAACACTGCCAGAAGTGAACAGGCTTGATAAAGCTGTAAAGACTTATTCTGAAAAGGAAAAGGAAGGTTTTAATAGCTGTACCATTATTAGTCATGAAGGAGAAGAAAATATTTCAAACGGCTGAATCTCCTCCCTAAAAAGTGGCATTATATTCCTGTTCTGTTGCAATAAATATTTTCACTGCTGATCACAGTGAAATGTGTCTCTCTGTTTTAATTAGGTTTTGTTTTCCATCTCTCCATTTTTCACAAATTCATATGCAAGAAGCAGTTCCTAAAGATAGGAAGACGTGTTCTGGCAAGGTGTTCCATTAGCCAAATAATCTAGGCTATACTGTACTATGACATTACCCCAAAATCATATGGCATCTTATAGTAAGGTTTCACCACTCTGAACTACCTAGCAGCATCACTGTAGCAGGACAATATTGAGAATGATTCCCAACTTATCTATACCAAAGGCGTGACCTGTCTTTTGATTTCTGTACCACGTTTTCATACAATCAGTGTGCGTGCATGTTTGTATTCTTTTGTGGCAGTGCCAACTCAGCCACATTTACTGCAAAGTAACTGATTCTGTCACGGGCAAGGCAGGTAATTAGATGATGTCTGAAGCCCCCCTCCATCACATTTACTACTATATTAATCCTTGCTGTCTGTTCCTTCGGCATCCACTCACCCAAGCCTGATAACGGTACTCCAGCAGTAACGATAAATAAGCCGGGACATGAACTTCGTCAGAGAATTATTTTGTCCGCAACTCCTGCATGCGATTTTCTTGTTCTGCACGAAATGTGCTTTCTCAGTTTGCACAGTTTGTTTCACAAATTGTTTGCACAACTGCCAGCAGCTGGGAATTGCTGCTGCCGGGTACATCAACACCCCCATGAGCTTCACGGCAGCGATCCCCGAGTACTCCGTGGGGGGGCACAATCCCCCCAGTTACCCGCCGGGGCACGCCGGGCCTCTCTCGGCAGAGCCGCATCCAGGCGCCTCCTTCTCCGGACCCCTCGCCGCAGCCTGGAGCCTGAGGGGGAGAAAGCGACATCACTCACCGTTTGACACACCCGATAAACAGCTCCCGCGGGCAGACCACAAACTGGCCTGACAGACAAGTACGCCGGCACCCCGCTGCACATTCAAGCGCCCCGCCACCACCCCCGACCC
>NW_008825557.1:3794687-3815303 GCF_000699105.1 Pygoscelis adeliae
CAGGCTTGTGCTGCCAGAAACCCTAGAATTGGGCCTAGCATCCAACTGTCGCCTTACCCTTTTTGCCCGGCTTCCTCAGTGCCCTCATTCCCGGAGTCGTAATTTCCTTGCCTGGGGGCGCGGGAGTGGAGGGGAGCTGACAGCAGCCTGACAAAGGTGGGTTGCAGGAGGAGCCTCACGGCCGTTCTCCAGCCACGCTTTGAAGTCAAAGTGCAATCGTATGCGTCTCTGTGCATCGTTGAGGGCTCAGCGTGCTGGTTTAGTAGTTGAGCCGAGAAAGCTGCGCTGCTTTAACAGGGTGTAACTTAAGGAGAGGTAGGCACTGCAGTTAGGAAGGAGTTACGGCGAAGAATAAACGTGTTGTATATTGATGCTGCATGCACAGTTGCCTGATGTGCCTTTTGTGACTGTAATGTGGCAGCCAAAGCATCAGTCTGATTTTAGGTGGCAGTTACTTAGTTGTTTGCTCTGAGGCTTTGGTACAGCTATCAGTACCTTGCATTGGAAGATCTGGGCAGGAGAAGCTGCTTCTTCTGGCAGGTGTCATTGTGTGGGTTTTTGAGTCAAGCACAGCAAGTACTTGGCAATTACATCTTAAGGAGAAGCCCTAGGCTGCAGTATAGCTCCTAGTGATCCATCGTAAGCATAAGGGAATCGGCTGAAGTTTTGCGGTCTTGTATGTGTCAACCCTTTAATGCCTTTTCTGAAAAGTCTCGGAGTCAAAGTCTTCATGATGTTCTGAAGATATGCTGGTTTTATCAGAGTAGCTCAGCTTCCTAGGCTGTCTATCCTGAAGACTGGACTTTTGCTAGCCAGATAGCTTATTGCCCTGAAAAAACCTAAAAACACCTAGATTTGAGGGAGGAGAAAGGAGGAGCACGGTAAGCGTGCACTTTAGTAATGTGGGTTGTGTGCCTGAGTGTTGCCAGTCAGTATTTGTTTATGGAGCTGGAGATGGGGGATGCAGTTTGAGGTGGATTGAGCACGTTTTGTGCATACTCCAGCTGCCTGAGTCAAGGTGCCCGATGACATTCATGGGAAAGGCTGCTGAATGTTTCTCTTTTTTTCTTCTTACCACCTTCTCTTTCACTGTGGCTGATTCAGTCAGTCATCAGGTCTTAGCAGACCCTGGTATGAAATTTGGCTAGTTTTTGCATTTTAAGTTCATCTTGTCTAGAAAGCTTTGTTTCCTCTGGAAAGGTTTCCTTCTGTATGTCATGCTATTATCAGCGTTATAACTGGGCAAGTAAAGTAAAACACCATAAAAAAAACAAGAGACAAGGCAGTGTATGTACGATAGAGCACTGCGATGGTCTTGGCGTGACAATGCCCAGTGCTGAAAAGCTGCTGAAAGCTTACCTGAGAGGAATTCAGTGAACAGAGTCTGCCTGCTTGCTGCAGCCCCTGTACACTATACTAGCCGTGAGGGTTACAGACCTATCTATGCCCTCTTAGTGCTTGTGGGTGTGATACGTGTCGTGAGTGACCACCAGATGCAATTGTGTTTCAGAGCTTCATCATGTCCTCCAGGGACTGGAACAGTTGACATCATTGGAAATAGATGTAAAGAATAGGAAATGTGGGTAGTAATGGCTAAAATGTGTGCATTGTTCATATGAATATCTCAGTTCTGCTCCTCAGGATTTCCAAAAGCAAAATCCTGCACCAGGGACATAGCAAGTATCACACTTACAGGCTCCTTCCATAAAGTGGGTTCTGTAGCCCACAGGACCTCCCAAAAATGCATTTGGAACAGCATCAGTTAGGAGCAGGCTGCTTTTCGGAGGTTGTCTAGCAAAGCCTTCAGCCTTGCTGAAAGAGATGGCCAAAACTCAGCACGGAGTTGGAAGCACTGTAGGCATGATGCCGGCTAGTCATGAATCCTGGGTCAAAGCTAATCGGTAAGAGAGATTTACCCTGTCAGCTGCCTGTCAGAGTGAACTCTAGAGCTTTTCATTGCTTAGCTTGTAGCTGCTGGGTCATCGGCTCAAGTGCTGTTGGAGGTGTGTGCTGCCAACGTGCTGTTTCCCTGTGGTCTCCCAGCAGGGTTGTTTTGCAGCTGCTCAGGCATCAGTAGTTCTCTTCTACCCCATGGGTGATCAGTGTAGGATTGCAGCAGCAGGAGAAGCAGAGTCTGGGCAGGGTCCCCAGGGCTGGGTGGCAGAACGGCTTTGGTGTTACTGGAGGCCTCTTGTGGGTACAGGCAACTGTGAACACTCTGATGTTCTCTGCCAGCCTGTTCCCTGAAGCGGATCTTCTGTGGAGCTCAGCAGGCCTTGCTCCAAGCAGAGCCATCTCCTTTCCTGTTGGCAGACTGAGAGGTTTGGTTGAGAAGGGCAGCAACAAGTCCGCAGGTTTTCTGAAGGCTTTTCTGTTTGCAAAGCTGATAGTGACTTCTTCAGGTTTGTCATGTTTCCTAGTGCTTGATAGTAGCACCTTTTAGATGGTTGTGGACTCCTTCATAACCAGTTCTGGTTAGCTTTCAGATATTCAGTCAGTCATTTCTTCAGAGGTGAAGGATCCTGCATACTTACATAGGAATTTCACAAAAAGTGGTGGTAGTTGCTCCTGAGGGATGCTTCCGCTGATGCTTCAGTCTGTTCCCTGTCTGTAGCAAGACATTACAAGTTCTTTGAAGGTTTGTGTGTTTTTCTTGTCTTCATCCTTGTTGCCATGGAGGAGGCTCATCAGCTGCCTGTAACAAGGAGTATCTGCATTACAAATTGCTGAGTTTCTGCATCACATGCCACTGCATTTGTGTACCTGTCCCTTTCCACTCCCACCTAGCCAGTGAGCCGTTGTGCTCCTCTCTCTCAGCAAGGTACCAAAACAATTGCAAGGTTAGTTGGGCTTTCCTAAATACAGAGGAGGACCTACCCACAGTGATGTGGTTCAAAACTCGTGCTGGCATCCCCCTCAGTTCTTGAGGAACTGCAGGATTTTTACTGCATTGCCTTCAAAGAAGGAAGGTCCCGGCTATCTTCTACCTTGTCTCCTGCTCTGTTGGGACAGGTGTCCTGCAGAGCAGCAGGCACTTTGCTTTCTGCACAGAACAAACCTTGTGCTGCTTTGTGCCTGTGATTTAGGAGGAAACACATGCAAGGACTTTCTGGATGATTGTGTCTCTGGGTACAAGTAGGCTGGTTAATTGACATCAGACCTAAGAAGTTCTGTGGATTGAAGGAGCCCTTTTCTTTCTGGCAAGGCTTTAGTGTGAAGAAAAAAGTTTCATTTTCTTATGCTGGTCATGTATTGTGGAAACACAGTATTCCCTCCTTAGAGAGGACTTTCTCTGTAGTAGGCTTTTTATGACTATAATAGTTACATATGTCAGGAAGGTCAAATATTACTTTCCTGTAGTCAGGATTACAGTGTTCAGCGGTCTCGTTTGCTACATGTTATCAGAGGTGCTTTGGTGCAAGTGTGTTCTTGTGTTTGCTGCAGTAGTAAACAAGCTAGAGAAAAAGCAGAAATTCTCAAAGTGCAGGGAAACACTAATATTCTTGCTATAAAACCCATCTCCTACATCTCTGATACACTTCTGGCACATGAATGATCGTAGA
Organism: Pygoscelis adeliae; assembly: GCF_000699105.1. NCBI lineage: Eukaryota > Metazoa > Chordata > Aves > Sphenisciformes > Spheniscidae > Pygoscelis > Pygoscelis adeliae. Next base: position 3,798,251 of record NW_008825557.1, read on the forward strand.
AGAACTTAGAAGTTTACTTGCCGTAGTCCTCAGATTCCCAAGCTTTGGTCTCTGTTGCTGTGGCATGTGTGTAGTCCGGCTAGAGGCAGTGGCCAGTGCCTGGGCACAGGAATCTGTTTGTGCAGATTCAGTTCTACAGTGAAGGAAATGTCACCTTACTAAGTGGATGCTGTGGAGTGTTTTTGCTAGCCAGCCTCAGGCATTTGGTGTGCAACTGCTGTTACTGGTAATGGAATGAGAAGTCGTTTCTCAAGCTTGCTTTTTGCAAAGTGAAATTTGTGGCCATATCCATTTATCTCAGCCTGAAATGATTTATTTAGTTGTCTGTCTGTGCTAATTTAATATATTTAATTTTTAGGACACCTCTGCATCTTGCTTGTGCAAACGGCCATGTGGATGTTGTTACGTATCTAGTAGAAAACAAGTGTAAGCTAAATCTTTTTGACAATGATAACAGATCACCACTGATGAAGGTATGTGGAATGTTATGTTCTTGCAAGTGGGGCTTATTGATTATGCACTAAATGATATGTAACTTGCAGGATTCTCTACATAGACCTGTGCAGAAACATGCATATTGTAATTAGCATGGAATAGGCATATGTTAGCTAATCTTTGAAGGTGCTCTTATTTTCCAGCATTGGGAAGCAGAGTGAATTGTAACAGCGTGAAATGTAAATGCTGGAAGTTTTTCCTTTTTTGTGTGTTGTTCCCAGGCAGTACAGTGCCAGCAAGAAAAATGTGTGGCTATTCTGCTAGAGCATGGTGCCGACCCGAATCTGGCAGATGCTGACGGCAACGCTGCCCTTCACCTTGCTGTCCTATCTCCTAATACAGCTGTAGCGGGGCTGTTACTCGAGCATAATGCCGATATTGATGCCCAGAATAAGGTGAATTTTTATATTTGTTAAGGAAGTTCTTTCAAAAAGTTGCATTAATATTTCTCTTGAAGAGTTTTTTGACTTTGATTTTTTTTTAACTTGATTTATTTATCTGTCCTTTCAGGAGGGATATACCCCACTTATTCTTGCTGTCTCAGAACATCACGAAGAGATGGTAGAGTTTCTTCTTAAAAAAGGAGCTGATGTGCATGCTCGAGATCAGTGTGAAAGGTGAGGAGTTTGTCAAAACTCTGCATGGGTGTCTCTAGTATTCTTTAGGTTGGATTGATGAGAGGCATGGGAATGAGCTCTGAAAAAAAACAGGGAGCCACACAAAAGGAGCTATTTCTGCGTGACTTGTGAAAGCAGGTCTGCACTTGGCTGCTGTCACACCTCAGTGGATGCTTTTTGCATTGAAGATTGCAAGAAGCATTGTCTGTGGTGGCCCTTCTGGCAGGAGACGTGCCGTTAGCTCAACAGCATTGCCTCAGTTTGGAAAAACCCCTCCTGCATAGCAGCATAATTTGTATGTAAGTGTTGTCTATGTGGAAGCTTTGTCTGAAGAATTTAATTGTTTTGACTCCCTGTCGCATTTTATTGTTGCTCTTAATACTGCTTTTTTTTTTTTCCCCATTCATTTTAAAATAGTGGGGAAAATACTTTTTTGGAGAGCAAATAGGAATAAAAATAGTTAAAGTGTCTGTGTAAAATGATCTATTTCATATCATATTTTGGATGTTTCAGAACCCCACTTATGACTGCTGCTTCTGGTGGGGAGCTTAATTTGATAAAAGTTCTTCTTCGGTACGGTGCTGATGTTTCCCATAAAGACACTAATGGATGGACAGCTGAGGATTATGCTGTTATTCATGGATATTCTAGGTAAATTTAAGTTTATCCTTAGAATAAGTTGTCAGTTATCAGTGTGACTTATGAACATTTTTGGTAACAGCACCAAGGTTTAATGGTGTGTTGAGATCTGTCTTGAAGCTGTGCTCAGTGACAACATCCGATACGTATCATTGCTGTGTCTAGTGTTAATTTGGAAATTGAGGAAAACTTCCACCCAGAATTCTCTGTTAGGTTTCAAGTTTTGTTGCTAAGCTCGCATCTGCCCAGTATAAACTCTAAAAAAGTGTCTGTACCTTGCAGTTATCCAGAGGTGGAACTTGGCAAACTGAAATGCATGTAAACCCTCTCCCCCGACCAGCGCCATTGTCCTTACTTCCACTACAATGACCAGGAACTACCAGTCTTTTGTTTCAGAGGAGATCTCAACTGATACCTCTTTGATTAAAATCTTAAGGAGTTTTACTCCTCTTATGCATAGCTTTGTACCTGTGGGTGTTCCTTCTCTGGGGTGGTTATGTGTGCTTAAAAGCTAGGCTGAAAAAAATGTACCAAGCAGGAGTTAATAACTTCATAGGTATGAATATGCATCTATAGAATGAACATGACTGTAGAGAATATTGAACTATGTAATAATCATGCAGTAAGTGCTGTATTACCCTTAGCGAATACATGTGAGTATATGAATTCGTATGGCTATGAATATGTGTAGGATGGATAATAAGTGGCTGTTAACTATTCTATTAAATGGTATATGCAAGTATGTGGTTATTTTTACCAAATACATTTCCTCTCTTTCTCTATATAGTCTTAGTAAACAACTGGCAGAATATGCAGACTGGGAAAACACAGGAGAAGCTTCTGCAGGTGGTGCACAAGGCATCATGGTACTTGGCACTCCACACCGGGCAGGAGCTGCTGGCTTTACGTTGGGTGCACCTGCTGTGGACAGAGGAGGTAGGATCCTTAACCATGGAGGAGTTCATGAGGAAAATCACTATGGCCTTTTCTTTAGGTGGTTTGTATTGTTCAAGCTTATTGTGTTCACCAGTGACTCAGATGGAGTAGCACAAGAAGTTTTGTGAATGTGCTTATTTGTTGCTAGTTGGAGGTGCTTCTTCTCAGGCTGTGAAGGCAGTTGTGATTTGTGTGCTACATGTCCACATGTAGGGTTGTTGCCTTCTGCCCATCAGATTGCCCACCTGTATGGGTTTTCCTAGAGAGAGAGAAAAGGGGGACAGGGAAGGAACTAGGCCAGAGTGTTTTTTGCTTTTCAGGTGTGTCCTTTTACCTACAGATGGCCATTCAGATTGTGAAAATCCAATTGCAAAAGCAGTAGGTTCATCCTGAGTAGTCGTTCATCTTTCTGTAGTTGGGAAGCAACAGATGAGTTAGCAGGGAGATAAGTGTCTTGTTGATTTCCACAGAGTTTGTGTGTCGTTTGTTTTAATGTTAATAATTTCAACTGCACTAAGCTCCTTTTAGTGACTCGTCTTATTTCTCAGCATCAGTTACAATTGTTTCCGTGTAGGTGCTGTAGAGACATATTTAGGAAAAATTGTCTTGGAAAAGTAACTTTGTTAGCAACAGCAATGCAGTGTCTGTGTATACTGTATCTTCTTGGGCATAGTTTGATTTACGATAAAAATAATGCTTTTCTTCCATGTTCAGTAATTTTATGAAATAAACTTTAAAAAATCTGTATTACCTTGTGATCCAGAAAAACAATTAAATTGCCTTGTGATCAAAAAATTAACTTCTTCAGTGAGTTTGTAAAATCCAGTCTATGCTTATGAGCTCACATAGCCCTAGAGGAATCTTAGAAAATTAATATTTTAATATTAATGAAATTGTTTGTCTTGTACTTTACATCTCAGGCCCTCCAGTGGGAGGTTTTATTCTGTCTGGTTTTTTAAGTGTGTTATATCAGAACTATGTGGCGAATGGGCAGCAGACAGTGTTCAAACACATTTTATTACTCCTTTTTTAAATACATCAAGAAATATGAGCAAAACATGGGATATTTTTCCTCATTGACTTTTCCCAGATATGGGAATTTAATTTAGAGCCAAACTTTGTTCTTTTGACTTGGGAACAATTGCTTTGATCTAGTCAGAGATTTGTAAAGTTTCTTAATAGATTGAAGGAAGATTATTTTTTTAAGATTTTTTTTTTTTTGAAAGGGCTTGGTACAGGTAGTTTAATCAGCAAAATGTTGCTTTCACCCAAACAACACTCTCTGTTACTGCTTCCTGCACTTGTAGATAATTTCTCTGGTTCCACATTGTAATGGCTGACAGGCCTGGGTTATTTTAAAATATGTGGCTTGAAGAATAATACTGTTGTGTGATTCCAAAACTGACATACCCTCAGGGAAATATGGGCTCTTGAACCAAATAATTTGCCTCATTCCTTGAAAATTATAATACTACTAATATAAGTCCCCAGTATTATGGGAAATCTTTACTTCTTATCTTCATTTGAAGAGGCATAGTAAGCATGAAGAGAATGTTATATCGGTTAAGGACTTGGGAGGAGAAAGAGTATGCTCTGTTCTCAGTCTGTTTCTAGTAGGGCTTGTTTTTCTTCTGAGTAGTGTGAAACCTTTTCTCCTTGTGCTCAATCTCTTAAAAGATGACACCAGCATTGAGCAAGAGAGGTTAGTAGCATATAGGGAACATTTATTGGCATTAATTCTGCAGTCTCTGGCTTGCACCCACAAAGCACAGGTCCTGCATCATGAGAATCCCTTTGATATGCTGCAGTAACAGGCTTTGAAGCCTCTCTTAGAGGAGAAGCTGGGATGATCTTGAGAGACCAGAGAAGCACCCACTTTGGAAGTCTTTTCTTTTCTTTTGCTCTTCCATACGATTTTTCTGGGATCTTCAATGTTGTCCTTATTCCTTTTGCTGCTTTTGCACTTTTTCAACATTCTTCAAAATATTCTCCTCTAGTGAGCAAGTCAGCATATTTAAGAACTTGGCTTGTGCTTCTTTGAATGTTTACTTTTTGTCAGAACACAAACCTTTTTATTAATGATGGACAGGTTTGCAAAAACCTCCAAATGAAAAGCTTCCAGCACTAGTATATTGAATGACAGACTTTTTAGATTCAAAGTTGGAATTTCTTTGGCAAAAAATAATAATTATGCAATTTTTCTAGAGGCAAGGATTCAGATTTCTAGTATGATCTGCAGTGCCAGCTTTTTTTTTGCTACTGCACTGCATATTAGTGTATTGTTCCTTCAGTGTTTCCTGAGTCCCTACAGAAACCGTTGGGTTTTCATCGTAGAGCTCTTGGAAAAGAAATGAGTACTTCAGTGTGATTTACATCTCCTGAGGTCAGGAAAAGTTGTCCTGTATCATCTTTTAAGAAAACTGAGAAATGGAGAAGGGATGAGAAACCATCTTGAGGTCTGTTCTTAACTCTTTAAGTGTATGTTTTTGATAGAAGTCCTTTTGCCACATCCATTCCATGTATTTGTGGTAAAATCAATATAAGCAGGACTCCCTTCTGCTCTGAGACAAATGTTATGGCCTTGTCATGAAGAAATTTCATGTCGGGTAGCTGCAATAACAGAACCACACCATTCAGTGACTTAAAATAGAAAATTTTACAGAGTAGGATGGGTAGAGCAGGTGGATAGTGATTTACATTCTAAAACTTCTGTTCCCCAACACACAGGCTTGCATACGCACACAAACACACATGCATGACACCAGTCAATGCACCTGTTTCGGTCCAGTTGTGGCCTGCCCTATAGCGCTGGGGGAACAGCGTATTCATTCTGATTGCTTGTCATGTCTGTGTTGTGGCTGGCGGCATAGCTTCTGTATGTGAACAGTTGAGCATGGTCAAATCAATGTAAGCTGGACTCTCCTACCTTCAAACTGAGGTAGGAGGGGCCTATGCTTGCATCAGGGACCAACTGACACAACTTTTAAGGTGAGCTGGTTTAAGGCAACAAGTTTCTGGGTTGTTTTTTTTTAGCAAGGGATAACAAACATGCTAAAACTATAACTTGAGATGAGTGAGTGTAAATAACGTAATGGCTACAAGTTGTGTGGTGGTGGAGCCAAGATTTCCTTCAAAATTTCTGGATAGTGTATCTCCAAAGTTTAGGTTTTGGCACCTAAGGATTTTTGGGTTGCTTAGAGGGAGGGATTTTAAGTGTGCTGTATGTATAAAGCGCTCTACAAATATGAAGGAATTGCATTTGCAGTCTGTGCTAGATGAGGACTAGCAAGTTGGCAATATAAAGTTGTCAGTAGAGTAAATTTCTGATAATCTGTTGCAGTATTTCAAAATATTTGAATATGGGTATTTTACATGGAGCAAGTAAATTAAGTTACGCCGTTTGACACTGTCCCTTGAGAGTAGAGTTCTGTAGATAGTAATTGTTTTTGTTTCTAGCATTTACAGCTGTAGAGTAGACTGATAGTCACAGTACATTCTCCCATTGCTATAGCTTTGTTGATGTGCTGCTTATGGTTTCCAAATTTCTGGGAATTCAAAACTGTTCTGATGTCATTGTTTCGTCTGTCCTTTCCATGCCTTTTCCTAAATGGATATAGGAATGCAACAATCTCCTAACCAGACATCAAGAACAGGAAAATCAAGGAAAGGTATTCTGTACAGTAGCATTTCAAATATGAAACATGTTGTATGATATACAAATGCTAACACATCTATGATGTTTTTTATCCTGGAGGACCCTATTTTGATGGGTTTGGTTTTATAAATTAGATTTGAGAGCAGGCTTTGGGCGCTTTTTATTTGTTAGCATGTTTTGCATGAGTCCTTTATTATTGAATTGAGTGTTTGCTTTGTGTCATTAGTGATAGTACATTTTTTTTTTTTTTAAATGTGTTCTGTTGCTCCAAAATAGAAATGAACTTCAATTAAAGTGGAAACAAGCAATCCCCAGAGACTGCTTTTCTAGATCCCATCTCTGTGGTAGGGCATCAAGGTCTGTCTGAAAGCTAGCTCATGAACTTCCTCTATTGCCTTCTAAAGGATAATGTGACCTGGTTTTGGTCATTGCTTAAAGTTACTATACATTGAAAGCAAAAGTTCAGGTAACTTACTCAGCTGGTTTGATTAATTATAACTGTACTAATTGAAAATATAACTGAAGTCACCTGTCAAGGGTTATAACTGATTGCTCCACCCTGTCCACCCAGTTCTGAGAGACAGGTTTTCATTCAGCTTGGGAGGTTAGCAGGTAGATTAGACTGCGGGTACTGAGTGAGTTAACAGAAAATTGCGGTATATAAAACTATTTAATATTTTTAAATAGTATGTGTTTGTAATCGGAAACATTAAAAATCAGAGACTGTGTTGGTATTTTAACTGTTTTAGCTTGTCCTCACACTGGAAGTGTCAGCCTCTAGGTTTTGTCTACATGACATGTCTACACTGAACATGTATACTTTATTTCATTGTCTGAAATCCTTGTTCAGGTCAGGAGTTGTACTCATCAAAGTTCCCACATAAACCCTGTTTCTAGGACAGACAAAATTTGCATGCTCATTTGTGGTTTACTGATAGTAGAAGAGATGTCTTCAGGCATGGTATGCCTTTGTTTTCTTTTTCCTTTAATGATTTTGTCCAAGACCTCGGTTTGGTTGTCATCATATGACTTCATGGAAGGTCACCTATCTCCTGTTTATAAGCAACTACATTTTGTTATGATAGTTAACAAGAATTAGTTTTTGAGAACTGAGGAATGCTGAAATAGCTACTATGTGGAGGTTATATTTGTTTGGTTTTTTTCCCTTCTGTCTTGGGAATTGAAGAGCCCTTTTATTTCATCTTAGTTATTGATAGTTGAGAGGTTTTAGCATTCTTCAGGCTGGATTCCTAGACCTCAGATTTCATTAGTACATCAGTGATGTGCTAGAGTGCACTCTCATCGAGTCTGCAAATGGCCCCAAATTGGGGGCATCAGTAGATATGCTTCAGGGCGGCGCTGCCATTCAGAGGGACCTTGACAAGCTGGGGAAACGGTCAGTCCCATCTTACAAAATTCAGCAAGGGCAAATGCCAAGTCCTGCACATGGAAAGGAACAACCCCTTGCTACAGAACATGCTGGGACTGCCTGGCTGGAGAGCTGCTTTGCTGAGAAAGCCCAGAGAGTCTTGGCAGAGAGTGAGCTGAGCATGAGCCAGCAAGGTGCCCTGGCAACTGAGAAGGTCAACAGTGTCCTGGGCTGTATTAAGAGCAGCGCAGCCAAGAGATTGAGGGAAGTGATTGTCCACCCCTACTTGGCACTCCCTGGATTGTGTCCAGCTCCCTGGGTATAATTTTGAGCCCCCAGTGCAAGAGAGATTGGTCTTTCAACAGTGAGCAAGTTCAGTAGAGGGCCATCAAACTCGTCAGGGGCAGGAGTACTTGCCCTTTGAGGAGAAGCTGAGGAAACTGGGCTCGTTCAGCCTAGCGAAGAGGTGACTTTGAAGGGGACCTAACAGCAGCTTCCAGTACATATGGGGAGAAGACAAAGCCAGATGCTTTCCAGTGGTGCATGACAGGAGGCAGAGACACAAGAGGCATAAATGCAAACAAGAGAGTTTCTAACTGGGTGTGAGAGGCTTCACCATGATAAGGACAGTAAAACAGAGTGGTTGTACAGCCTCCCTCCTTGGAGGTGTTCCAGACCGGACTGGATAAAGCCCTAAGCAACCTTGTCTGACCTCATAGCTGAGCCCGCTTTGAGGAGGCGGTTGGCTAAGAGACTTCCTGAGGTCTTTTCTGACCTGATTTATCCTATGATCCTACATGCAGGTTGCCTTCATAACACTGGTGAAAGCTTGCAGTGTAGTATAGAATGCCCTGGTTATGCCCCTTTTGTCTGTTGAATACCCTTTTTGGTGCAGTGTAGAGAACCGCTGGTGATTCTTCTACCTGAGGATAAGTTTTAGATCTTGATTATGCTTTTTTGATTTTCTTTACCTTTTCAGAATAATCTGTAACTGGGTAGAGCAGCAGATAGTGTAATATATAGGATAATGTTATACATAATGTTACATAAAATAGTAAAATCTCTGCATGTGATGTATACTTGTGTGTGTAATACGAGTACTTCATAGGTTCATTTACTTACTGTCTTGCTAAACCACCACCATTTTGTTAACTGTTTACTAACATAGCATATTCATGCTATGCTATTTTTTTTTTAGTTTAGAGATGTTTCTTAAACCTCTAGGTATAAGAGTCCAAAGGAGATATAACTCTGGTCTTTTTTGTTTTGGTTTTTTTTTATTTCAGTTTGGCTTGAAAAAGCAGTTGTTTTGGAAACACATTTATTCATGCTGTCTTGTGTTGAATTGACTACCCAAAGTTTCATTCTGTTATGATCTGTAGAGTTGTCCATGTTAAATGTTTATATGTACTGGTTAATTTTTAGCATGCCAAATCTAATTTCAACATGTCAATTAATGTTTGAACAGCAATAGATGACTTTTCCCAAGGAGACTCAATAAGGTGAGATTTTAAAAATACCTAACACTTGCGTGAGGAATGACTTGAGAGACACAGTACTCATTTTGCTTTGCTTTTTAAGAAGCTCTGAGAAAGAGGGGAGTGATGACAGCTGGCATACTTCTGAGGAAGAAGAACTCGATTTTACCCCCAAGGTATGGTGTCTTTACAGGAAAAACGTCCTGTAAAAATAAGTGATTTGAAGGCAAGTTTTATCTGGGACTGAAAGAAACTGCAGTTCCAGCCAATATTGTTTTCTTCTTGGAAGCAGTCTCTGGCCTGCCAGACTTTCTTCTGCTGTGAGTTTTTCCTGAAAGACCTGTAGCTGTGGCAGACCATGCAGTAGATTTGTAGTTTGGGGCAAAAGAGCAATAGGTGACGAGATAAACAACCACATTGTTTTATTTGTTCTTGTTCATTTGAGTCAGATTTGCAGACCCTAAAAGTTTATAAGTTACTATTATAACCTATTCTGTTCTCCTCCAAACGTTGTTATTGTTTCCTGCAAATTTAGTGATAGAATCCTAACTGATAAAGAAAAAGGGTATTTATTTATCAAGACCTACTGAAATCCTTCATCACCTAGTTCTCTTTTCCTCCTCGTAAGGGTCCTCAAGAGCGCTCAATGGATGAGTTACTCAAATGGGTCGTCTTTTTTCTTATATGAGATGGCATTCTGTGCTTGCGCGCAATCTCACATTGCATGTTTTCCCTCTTTTTTGAATGCTCAGGTAGTGTTCTTTTTGTCAGCTACAAGCTCTTGCACCTACTGTTTTTACTGATGTTCTGAAGGGTTATCAACTTCTGCAGTGATGTCTGGAGCATCTATTCTGTTGCACTGGGATTCTGCAGTGATGAGGAACCTGAGTGTGGTAGTTAAACCCACTCTGTAATGCTGGTGATGCATGTTTAGTTTTAACATGATTTCGTTTTCTTGCGCTGATTTAAATAGAAATGATGCATTTTTCTGGCATGACTTCGAAATTGAGGGATATTGTGGTAAATGTACTAGCAGGGACTAATTTATGCATTAAGTCTAGGGATCTTAACAGTTACTTGCGTTGTGCACATTTGCAAGTAAGCATCCTGAAACTGTAATCTTAAATATAGCTGAATTTTACTTAGGTATTACAAATTTTAAAAACAGATTTTTAGGACTGTTATGCATGTAAACATAGCTTTGGAAACAATTTGCAGATGGGTACCTGCACAGTGTTTTGGGGTGAAGTACTCACTGAATTGCATATGTGAGGAGTGTTTGTGTAGTTAGAACTATAGGACGGAGCAGCACCTGACTACTGTCAAAAGGACAGACTGATTATATTCACCGTTCAAGATTTGATGTCAACAAATGAGTTGTTGTTACTGTTTAAAAAAAAAAAAAAAAAGGTTTTGCTTAAATAAATCTTTATTTACAGAAGCTGCAGAAGCCAAACTTGACATTGCTAATGAATGCTTCCCAGCAGTTCAGGAAAAACAGTAAGCTATTTGGAAAAGATTGCATGATATACTGATATATAAAAGTAGACTTGCTAAGTAGGTTTTTTATAATTTTTTTTTTCTCTAGTAAATGAGAAAAGTAGCATTTTGAAAATATAGCACTTAGTCATTTCAGAAAAAAAAAAGTCATATTGTTAAAATGAAGATATTAATCCCCTCCTAAGCCTTTGTCCCTGGTCAAGTCCTTCCTTCATCCTGCCCATCCCTTACCTGGCTCCTTTTCCAGATATTCCCGGATGACTCCTCTTCTGTGCATTAATCTGGTAACATGCCTATTGCTATTTACATAACTCCTTTTGTTCACATGCATTTTTCCTTTTCTTGTGCTTTAAGATGATGGTGATGGTTCTAGAATTGAAAGTCCTAAGTCACCAAAGAAAAGCCTCAAACAAAGAACCCCATCAAATGCAAACCTGAACAAAGGAGATTGTGGAGAATTATTGAATAAAGATGTCTCAGATGCAAGCAACCTGGAGGAAGAAGAATTGGAGGAGGAGGAGGAAGATGATGATGAAACTGACAATGGAGATGATGATGAAGATTATGAGGAGGAAGAGGAAGAAGAGGAGGACGAAGATCTTACTCAAGATGAAAAGGAGGAGGAAGATCTGGAAGATGAAGAAACTCAGTCTAATGACATACTGGAGAAGGAGCAGGGGGAGAAAACAGAACCTAAACCTAAAGGGGAAATGAATCAGCAACTGGAGTATTTTAATAATGCTAAGTATGAAGGGGAAGCTCAGTGTGGAACCGGAGATGTCTGTGATGATGATCATAAAGTAAGTAAAGAACCTGATGAAAAGGTGGAGGAATCTGTTGATACTCCTGTGTCTTTTATAACCGGGTGTTATGAAAGATTGCAAGAAAATATAACTGCCATGCCTCCGAAGATAATGAATAATGAAGTATCTTGCAAGTCAGTACCAAAACAAGCTGTCTTTCAAAATCTAAATAATTTGCAAGATACACAAGAAAGCTGGAACAGGAAAAGCGTGATTCAGGAGAAGTTTCACATAAATGCTGACTCCTGTTTTGCAGACTCTGAAATGAAAAAAGAGATACCTCAGCCTCTCTCAGATAGTTGTCTTGAGAAAAAGTCAAGCTTCAGTGATGGCTTTGAAAGTGGTGATAATTCTTGGTCAGCAGCAAAAAACCCAAAGCTTGAAAGTCAAAGACCGAATTCTGTCGTTCTTGAACATGTGGATGATGAAGATACTGAAGAAGAGCAATATGAAGAAGTAGATGATAAAGTCTGTGAAGCAGTGAAACAAGAAAGTGAAAACTTGCACTTAAATAAGCATGAAGAAAACTTAAGAGCAGCATTTCACTCAAGCACCAAAGTAAGTAGGGATGATTCAATCACAAGGGTATGTTCTAAGGGTAATATAGGTAAGAAACAAACAGTAAACTGGATTTCTGTTAATACTTATTCTTCACGTATATCCACCTTTTGATCATCGTTTTTTGATATTAGAAAATGTCTTACTCCTAGCCAAAGCAGTTTCTTAGGTATAAGAATAATATCAGGCAGTATTTTCAATAATTTTTTTTCTATTGGTTACAGTGGCTTTGCAGGAAAAAGAATAACCAGTAGACTTTTTCTGGAATCAATTAAATTTTTCTCAGTTGTATGTACAGATTTTATCTGTGAAGATTTAGTGCCATTTAGTAAAGTTCATGGTGTGATGGCTGAAAGTGAGGAAACAAAAAGAAGTTTGAATAAGATTGAGAGTGATTTTCCATGGAGCAAAGTAGAGGAAAAGAAGGAATGTGTTCCAGAATGATGTAACTTAAATGAAGCTAGAGTTAGACTGACATGAGGAAGTGCTTCTCAGGGGCTTTGCAGAACCAGGGGTGAGACTTAACGACATTAGACATTGCTGTCTACTCATATAGATTCCCTTGGAATAACTGAAGGCCTTGTAAAACAAAGCTCAACAAAGTTTCCCTTTTGTCTTACACAAGAAAAGTATTTTTCAAGTCATCAATGGATGGCGAAGAAGATGCTTGTTTCTGTTCTTTCCAGCTGTTTTGGTCAATCTCTTTTTAGGAAGAATCACCTGAACGGGAAGAAGAGGAGGAGGAGCAGAAGGAAGACACTGATGAAGAGCTACAAACTGCAGTTGTTGAGGGTGTGAAAAATTCTATTTGTAATGATAGCCATCAAGTCCACAATGCTTCAAAAGACAATGCTGGTGAGAGAAATGAGTTAGTAAATACTGATCCCAATTTTTCCTCTATAAATATTAATGCACAGTAAATGAACTAAAATGGTGATTGACTTCTGAGATAACAAATTTTGCCCTTGCCTCTGAATCCTAGTGGGCACTGGCAGAAAAGGAAAGCAGCTTTTGTTCCTTTTCATTCATTTTTGAAGAACTGAAATTGTGGCATCAGATTCCAAACGATGCTATATGAAGCAAGTGCCATTCTTGCTTTTGTTGCTGTGTTCTCCCTGAAGTGGTCTGAACAAAATGCGCAGGTGAAGAAGAGAAGGAGGACTAGAGTGTCTTGGGTGTGACAGTAGTATTCCCCTTTCTGGCCCATACTGTAGGATTGAAAAGCTGTGATTGCTCTTGGCTGAAGCCTGGGAAAGATTTGAGTCAAGCTGAGAGAAGGCTCTTCTGTTCCAGTGCCTCACCTTGTCCAGTTTTAAAATGTAGAAGGCCTCTCCAGTGCCACACTTGCATGTGCTTGAAAGCATTACCAGCTCGGTCAGAGCTGAGCACTTTGGTACTCGCTTCAGGCCTCAGAGCAGGAGGCGAAGGCACCATTTCCATTGTCTGTCTCCAGAGTAGCTTGGTGTGGTAGATGTTACCAGAGCATGTGTAGCTGCTGATCAAATGCTACACAGGGGGCCTGGCAGAACCTGCTGTATTCAAGTGTTGTACCTATACATGCTTTTCTGTCTCTATGCATTTTACCATAAGCATGAGTTTGGCATAGTGTAAGTAGTCAGAGCCCAGGCTGGAACCAGCAGTTGCCCTCTTCCGGAGTGGGTGTCCTCACTGCTCTCCAGCTCCTTCCCCCCCTTCTTTGTGTGCATGTCTCCACATGAGTGAATCCTGAATCAGTTTTACTTAATGGAGTAGCTTAAAACAGAGAAATTAAGATAGTCTAATCTGGCCAGGAACCCACTGAGACTGAGCCTTACGTTCGTCTGGTAGAGAAGAGATTTGGATGTTAACCCCCTGAGATAAAACGGCTTTTGTGTGTTTGGGGTGAGTGTTTGAGCTGTGAGCCTCTACTCTATGTTTAAATGGCAATGCTTAGGTGTCTATCTTATGGGTAGGTGCAGGGTAACGACTCTCTGACAAGGAAGATCTTTCCTGGTAGCACTACAAAAGGAGCATTGTTTCTTGGTGATTTTAGTGATGTTAGTGTGAGGATGTTTTGGATAGTGTTTCTACAGTACCTCCTATACTGTGGAAAGTGGTAGTAAATGCCAAATTCTGGAGCTGTAGGCTGGAGAGCTGGTGACCTAAACTCTGTATACCACAGGACTGCAGGGTGCTGGAGTCTCTTCCTGAATGTTAACCAAACATTGTTGGGTGTTGCTTGTAGCTGTGTCTGCTGTTGTACATAGCTATCTTCTGCTGGAAAGGAGGCAAGAGGAGGTGGCGATGTAAAGGAAATATCATGATGTGGCCGAGTATGAAGAAACCTTTGAATAACACTCACTTCTTAGTTTGTCCTCAGCAGTAGAACCACTGCACATCTTTTGGATTCAGGGCTTGACTGATGGGGAAAAGCAGAGTGAAATATAAACACTCAGTGTCTCACTTACCTTGTTTGTAGGTGCCCTGCCAGCAGTGGGAGCAGAGGAAGAAGAAGATGCTGAATCTCCCTGGGATTCTGAGGTACTTTCTGTGAAGGACATGGGGTTTTCCACCAGAGGTGGGAGAGGAGGGGAGGAGTAAGATCCAGAAGCACTTGAGAGCTTGCTTTTGACTTGGGCCCTACCGTTGATGAGGCTTATTTCCTCTTTTCCTGCTTCTGCCATGTGTTTGTAACTGGGGGCCCTTGAAATACTTCTGCTCTAAGCCAGCTGATCAGTCCCATCAGATTGGGATGAAGTTAGGCCAAGCTAACAACTTGGGTCTCATAACAACTGGCCATTAAGTTTGGCTTCTAGTATAGTATTAAAGCAGTGAAGTTTCTTGCTGTTTAAAATAGTCCGAACTTTTCACAGGGGCTGGCAAGATTGTTGCTTTTTCACCATACAGCTTTATTCTGCTGACCTGGTCAGTGGTTGCCCTTAGGGTCTGCAAGTTAAGCGCTTAGCTGCTTCTGAACAGATCCTTTCTACCTTTTGTAGGTGTATTTCAGCCCTCTTTGAAAGTCACGTTCAACAGAGATACCACACATGCTGGCTGCGTTTGCTCTTTTAGTTCTTCCTGTCTGTGGTAATGGGCTAGAAGAAAATGAGCAGGGTCTGTAGCTAATCCCCTTTGGCTTTTTCTTGTGAAGAAAAACGAACTCTTCCCCACCCCCTCCTTAAAAACACAAGACTAAATTTTTTTTTTTTTTCTTCTAGGTAGCCTTAGTTTCTGTAAGCTTTGCCTTGCTAGTCTTTGTTCAACCCAAATCGCCCTTGCGATTGGGAATAACGATGTGTTTACTCACCACTGCAGGATACATGCACAAACCTGAATGTCAGGTACAAGTTCAGTACAAATGTTGGATCACCACAGACCTGCAGTTATTGGTTCACAACCCGCATCTTCAGTCACCGTGTTAATTCTCTTTTGTGGCTGTCCAGTTTGTCAAGGTTTATCAACATGACAGAATAGTTTAGATAAGTTGTGAGGTTTTTGCTTAAGATCTGAAAACACACACAACTACTGTGATTTTTCCAATATACTATGTTTTGATGTGTCCTTTCCAAGGGTCTTATCGAAGGTTTTTGTATCTCTAATATACTTGATAGTATGCTATGCAAGTTTGCTTAGCAGGAGATTTTTGCATAGAAATGAGTTGAAAATGCATTTGTACCAATTCTCATGCATGTGTTTTAGATTATACAGACGGATTCTGGAAGTCCAAGAAAAGTTTCGACTGGTGTGTTGCTCCCAGCTGCAGACAGACATGGAGCATGCTCACAGGTTGTTTCAGGGGAACACGACAATGGTAACTTCATGGTGGACTAAATGCTTGTCTGTAAGCATTTATAGGCTAAAGTGAACTTTCATCAGTGTCTATCATAGGAATGATGTTATGATGTGGGTGTGCACTATAGCAATGAAGTGCTTAGTATTTGTTAATTAACACCATTTATCATAGCACTTGCTGGCCAGTTTGTAAAGGAAGTTGTCTTGTTTGCATTATGTGTGTTCTTTGGAGGTGTTTGTATTTTTGGGGGTTCAGGTTCTTGTTGCATAGTGATGAAAGTGTATGTGGTTTAGGACTGACGTGTCTGAACACTTATATATTCTTGGATGATAATGCAGCAGAAGAAAGCTATGATCTGGCTAAGCTTTGTTTTTTTCCTAGCTTAATTCCTGATAGCTTGCTGTTGTGCTTTGCCTAGGAGCTAAAATGTGACTAAAAGTTCAGGTTTTGTTGCTAAGGGTTTCTGCCTGTAGTTTATGACACTATCTCTAGAGCATCTTGAGCATAGGATGGCAGGGAAGTTTTGCTGTTGGGGTAGAACTCTTTTCTGAAGGATTTCTCCTTTAACAAATGGTTTGTCAATCCTGCTTGTAGTATAGGTACAATAGAATAGCTGAAGAAGCTAATCCAGTTGTAGCTTAGTAAGCTGGAAGTAAAACTTTACAAGCTCCCGGGAGCTTGTAAATCTACTTGTTGAGTAGTTGTCATGGAAGTCTGCTTTGTATGATTTTACTAAGATAACTTTAAAATCAGTGTGAAAAGGGGGTAAAAGGCAATTATGGTAATATTTGTAAGGTATTTCAGTACTGCTAGGCCACCAAGTTTACTGAAATCAAATACTGTTTGTTTTTCAATGATTTTTTTTTTTTTTTAAATATAAAAATTTTGCTGTGGAGCCTTTCTTAGTAACATTTCATATACTTCTTTCATGAGAGGACTCAAACTTTAAGATGACTAAAGCAGAGGATTTGAGAAATATAGGTGGGCCAGTAGATTGTGTGGGTTTGGAAATTATTTAATGTTGGACAAAAATTTAAAAAAAAAAAAAAGCATTTCAGCGAAGCCACCGAGGCGAAGGGCTCCGAAGCGGAGGATCGCGCCGGGGGACCCTTCCTGAAGCGGCAAAACCGCGGCAAAACCCACAAAAAGCGAAGGCGCGGGGAGTGAGAGGGTGCCCCAGCCCCCCACCCCGAGCCGGAGGAGGGAGCCCCTGACGAGCGGCAGCCCGGGC
>NW_008825557.1:3819405-3824408 GCF_000699105.1 Pygoscelis adeliae
AGGGAAGTGGTTGAGTCACCATCCCTGGAAGTATTTAAAAGACGTGTGGATGAGGCACTTCGGGACATGGTTTAGTAGGCATGGTGTTGTTGGGTTGACGGTTGGACTCGATGATCTTGGAGGTCTCTTCCAACCTTAATGATTCTATGATTCTATTTGGAACGATGCTATAAATGGAGATTACAACCAAACAACATTTGTTTCTTTTGTTTCCTTGCAAGCTAAACCAGAACAATTTGTTGAGAACTAGCTTGATTTTACCTCATCAAATGACACGTGTATGAGGTTTCTGTGTCTGCACCCATGCTTTCTCTGTCCCATCAATGAAAAGGAAAATGCTCCTCAACATTAAACACTTGTAGGATAATCACAGTTATAGTGCTTGTGGACTGTTTTATGATCATTCATTACAGTAGACCAACTTTGGCTTTTGAAATAATCCTTTTAGAAAGGAGGATTCAGCTCCTCAAAACCACTAAATAGTTTGATCTTGTTCTATTAATGAGCATGACCTTATTGCTTCACGTGAATGGTCCTAGTTCTGTGATTATTATTTTTTTTAAATCCAAGGTGCACGATGGGAAGTATGCATTGTCCATTTCTTGTGTACTGATACAAATGTTGTATGATGAGGTAAACTGAATGGTAGGCATCATACTCTCAGTGAAATAATGCTTGCAACTAATACTTAGTTGTTGAAACTACTGGTGTTGAATGGAGTAAAAGATACCTTCAATTAAATAAAATAACACTTCCCAAAATATTTTTCACCTCTAGGCTTTTCAGAGAAACCAAACAATTCCCAGGTAAGTACTTTTTCATGTCAGACTGACTACTTGTTCTGCTCATTAAATAGTATGTAGTTACTTTTAATTTGTTTTTTTATCATTGGATTGTGTCTTTCATAGCTGAAGACTCCCGAATCTGTTTTGGAAATGAATGAAACCTCTCCTAAAAGAAGGCAGCAGAAATCAGGTAATACTCACTTCATGCGGTTCTGGGTTTAGCTTCATAATCTTTCTGGATAGGAGTATTTAGTAAAGCATATGACTTATTTGTTTTGCAGATCTATTGGAGGAATTTGGTTTAGGAGATGCAGAGGATATTGAAGGTATTTATAACAGTCTTTTTGTAGTGTTCTTTTATGGACAGACACATTGTACTTGCAAATTTTTTTCCTAATATTAAATTAATGGTTCTAGCAAGGTGTTCTGGGAGCAGAAGGTCTACTGAAATATGCTTCTATGCGTGTGTGTGCTCCCTGCTCTAGTCTGCCATTCCACACTGTAAATACCCTTCCATGATGTAGGCTTCCTCCACCATACCTGTTGTCATCTCCCCTTTTCAGGCAGTCCTCAAGTTTGCTTTCCTTCCAATTTCTCAAAAAAACCCTTCCTGATATTCCTGGTTCTCTGAGCATGTGCTGTGGCTGATTCCAAGCTAGGGATCTGGAAGCTAAGCTGTCCAGGAGCTGCAGGTGAGACAGAAAGAGTAATTCTTGGGCTCATGCTGTAGTTGCACTTTAGCAGGAATTATTACTTGCCTGGCTTTTCTCTGTCTGGCAGTTGTTTTGAAACATGTAGCAGATACATTCCTCTGAGGCCTCCCCTCCTTGTTTCATGGAAACTGACCAGCAGGTTCAGAGGTAGGGGAAGGAAGTGGGGAAGAGAGACAAGGTGGGAAGAAATGACAATGTCAGCATGTTGTCAGGAATTCTCTTTTCTTTGGAAACAAGGTTAAAAGTGAAGCAGCTAGCTGGTCCACTGTATATTGGAGGGAGGACATATGACCTTAACGGTGTTTTAGTTTCTTTGTTCTAACGTTTATTGATTTGCATATGTGTTAATGAGATGAGAAACAATTCCCCATTCAGGTTTCAGAGTTTCTAAATGAGCTATTGAAAATATAAACCAGAGAGAGGTGAACAGATACATAGGCAAGTAAAGTAGTTTATCGGAAATAATTTTTTAAATTATTGTGACTTCTAAGTATGGAATACAAATAGTTCCAGTGCTTTGGCATCCTTGTTTTAGGTAAAAAAAAAAAAAAAAATTGTTCTTTTGGCAATAATAGAGATTAAACTTCTCTCTAGGAAAAATATCTCTCTCTTCCTCCTCTCGCCCTTCTCCTCTCTCTCATGTATTTGCAATGCAACAACAGGTCTTCTTTTGCTCTTTATTTTGCAGTGATAGTGGTTTTGTAAGATGCATAGAGGATTGTTACAAGTTGTTCAGTTAAAACGTGAGTTTTGGTTTTGTCTGTATGACACAGTAATGTGAAATGTAGCCCCATTGTGGACCAGTATGTTGTAAAATTACAAACACAGAAAGGAAGACTGCCTTTTCATAGCCCGTTTCATGTCAGCTATTTTTCCTGTATGTCTTTATTCATTTAGGTCACATGTTGTTTTTTTACCCATGTGTTATCTTGAAGATCACGTGTTAAGAAGTACGTGTGAAAACTTCTTTCAAATTTTTGTTTCGATTTGGGTTTAAGCAATTTAAATTGCTTCAGCAAAACATCATCATTCCTGTGGCAGAAATATTTCTAACTCTAAAAGGGTTGAATGCCACCTTTCACAAGTTTATTTCATAAATCTGGAAAACAGGTACAGTATCTTGCACAATTAAATGTTGAATGAGATGAAATTTTTCATTCTATTTACTTTGTTACTGACTCATAGTAATAACTTCTTAAAATCTATTTTTGGGTCAAAAGTAGTGGTGTTCTTATGTTTTCTGCATAGAAGAGTAGCTGCTTTGCACTGTAATCTTCAAAAAGTCATTATGTAAGACAATTTGAGGAGGGAAATCTCAGAAGAGAGGTGATGTAAAGGCTAATTGGAAAGAACACTAAAAATCATCTTTCAAAGCTAGCTAGAGAACAGGCAGAGTAAAAGGGGGGGAGGGGCACCTTTTGTATGCACAGGGATTTCTGTGTATTTATATGTTAGGCACGAAGCCAGATTCATCTAACCCCACTGCAGGTATCCATTAATAAAAAGACATGTTGCTAATAAATGACTGGCAAAAATACTGGAATTTAATTTACTCTGTGAATTTTTTATGTACTTATTTTTTAAATGACAGGTTCTTCAGAAGCTTTAGACTAGGGTTCTACCAGTGTTTTAACTAAAAATTTCTCCCTGTGCTAAAAGTGAAAATGTCTTGACAATGAGGAGTCATCCCTCTTTCACAATGTTGACAGAAGCCAGTAATACAGAAAATAGACTCATGAATTACTGCTCCAAGAAGAGAAGAAATTTTACTTGCAACAGCTAATAGGATAAGTCCTTATCTTTTTTTTTTTTAGTTTATGTTTTTGAATTATTTTTTCCAGTGGCTTAGAGTTACTGACACCATAAGAACTGGAATTTTGCAGATGGAAGAACATCATTGCCTTCCATCTTTCCTGCCTTTTTCCTTGTTGTGTGCCCATCATATGGAAATTTCAAGATTGATTAAAAACCCTATGGAAAACAAATCTTATGGGCTCCAAAGATCCTAAAATCTTATCTAAAGACTGAGACTTCAGACTCCAATAGCTGCTGCTGAAAACTTTACTGCTGACCATGATGGGCAAGACTGAATAGGAGTTTGGGTTGCTTTTGATTATAGCAGTATGACACCTAATCTTAAAGTGTCTGGACTCTGAAACAGAATCCAAAACATTGACACCTACATACTCTGAACAGAGAATGTGAATTGCATGTTTAGAAGGCCACTACAAAACTCTGGCTGCTCACAGGTCTGCTTTTATTCAGCTTTCATGCAGATACAGTCGACCAGAAAACCTTGTTCAGTCTGTGTTGTGTGGTATCCTTCAGGAAAGGCATCACAGCTCTCCTGCATCCACTAAATACTTAGTCTATCTTTTAAGCAAAATTGTGGTGTCCGTGTTATGTGGTGGGAGTGATCACACATATCAAGTTGTATGGTAGGAAGCTGCATGCATGTTGCAGTTTGTGACCTGAATGAACATTGATGAAGTGACAGAAGAAATCTGGTAAGTGTACCTTTATGGAAATGGTGTAGGAGCAGTCCCATCTGTCTGAGAGATTGACCACCCCCTGCTGTGCTTGGGATGGAAAGGCTTCTAGGACTAGTACAAACTCCAAGCACACTGGTGTGTCTAGACACTTCTCTTTCTAGGAGATATTCTTACCACCCAAGAGGCTTATGTACAAATTACCAACATGCTGGGTGCCTGTTTTGCCCAATTCTGCTCTCTTGAGTTATTTTCCTTTTGTTTTCTGTAAGGATGTTACAAATCAGTGTGATGTCTGTGCAGATACTTCTACTGGAATTCATCAGGTTCCAGTGCTTCTGGCCACCCCTTCCAGTTGGCACTCCCAGAACTGCATAGAATCATAGAATAGTTTGGGTTGAAAGGGACCTCTAAAGGTCATCCAGTCCAACCCCCCTGCCGTGGGCAGGGACATCTTCAACTAGATCAGGTTGCTCAGAGCCCCGTCCAACCTGACCTTGAATGTCTCCAGGGATGGGGCATCCACCACCTCTCTGGGCAACCTGTGCCAGTGTTTCACCACCCTCAGCGTAAAATATTTCTTCCTTATATCTAGTCTCAATCTACCCCCCTTTAGTTTAAAGCCATTCCCCCTTGTCCTGTCGCAACAGGCCCACTAAAAAGTTTGCTACCATCTGTTTTATAAGCCCCCTTGAAGTACTGATAGGCTGCAATAAAGTCTCCCTGAAGCTGCCTCTTCTCTAGGCTGAACAACCCCAACTCTCTCAGCCTTTCTTCAGAGGAGAGGTATTCCATCCCCCTGATCATTTTCGTGGCCCTCTTCTGGACCTGCTCCAACAGGTCCGTGTTTTGGAACCTCTTAATCTCACCAGAGCAGAGTGGAGGGGCAGAATCACCTCCCTCAACCTGCTGGCCACGCTTCTTTTCATGCAGCCCAGGATACGATTGGCCTTCTGGGCTGCGAGCGCACATTGCTGGCTCATGTCCAGCTTTCCATCCACCAGTACCCCCAAGTC
>NW_008825557.1:3824452-3824892 GCF_000699105.1 Pygoscelis adeliae
AGGGCTGCTCTCAATCCCTTCATCCCCCAGCCTGTATTGATACTGGGGGTTGCCCCAACCCAGATGCAGGACCTTGCCCTTGGCCTTGTTAAACCTCATGAGGTTCACAGGGGCCCACTTCTCAAGCTTGTCCAGGTCCCTCTGGATGGCATCCTGTCCCTCTGGTGTGTCGACCGCACCACTCAGCTTGGTGTCATCTGCAAATCTGCTGAGGGTGCACTCGATCCCACTGTCTGTCATTGATGAAGATATTAAACAGTACCGGTCCCAATACGGACCCCTGCGGGACACCACTCGTCACCAATCTCCATCTGGACATTGAGCCGTTGACCACTACCCTCTGGATGTGACCATCAAACCAATTCCTCACCCTTTACCGGACAGTCCACCCATCAAATCCATACCTCTCCAGTCTAGAGAGAAGGATGTTGTGGGGGACC
>NW_008825557.1:3826398-3850668 GCF_000699105.1 Pygoscelis adeliae
TGTCACCTGTCCCTGCCTTCCCTTTAATTCTGACCCATAAGCTCTTGGTTGGCTCCTCATCCATCCCCAGGCAGAGGTCCATGCACTCCAGCTGGTCATTGACATAGAGGGCAACACCCCCTCCTCGTCTCCCCTGCCTGTCCTTCCTAAAGAGCCTGTATCCCTCCATCCCAACACTCCAATCATAGGAGCCATCCCACCATGTCTCCGTGATGCCAAAAAGTTCGTAGCCCTGCAGGCGTGCGCACGTCTCCAACTCCTCTTGTTTATTCCCCATGCTTCGTGCGTGGCTGTTCTTCAGGCGCTCTCCTGCTGACCTGTGTTCCTTCTCCAGGCTCTGGGCATCTATTGCTGGCCCTGGCATCAAACTGGTAGGATGGATTGAGGTTCCCCTCCCCTGGCACCTCTAGTTTAAAGCCCTCTTCACCAGCTTGGCAAGCCTGTGACTGAAGATGCTCTTCCCCTTCTCGGACAGATGGATGCTGTCACCCCCCAGTACACCAGGTTTCTCAAAGCGAGTCCCATGGTCTAAGTAGCCGAACCCCTGGCTGTGGCACCAGTCCGTAACCATTTGTTGACTCGCCAGATTTGACTGGCCCTTTCAAACCCCTTCCCTTTGACCGGCAGGACTGATGAAAAAACTACCTGCGCTCCCGAGTCCCTTACCGCCACTCCCAGGGCTCTGCAGTCCTTCTTGATAGTCCTCAGACTGCTCCTGGCTGTGTCACTGGTGCCTACGTGAAACAGCAGCAGCAGATAATAGTCGGTGGACTGTACGAGGCTTGGTAGCCTCTCGGTGACGTCCCTGATGTGAGCCCCTGATAAGCAGTACACCTCTCTAGAGCGTGCTCCCAATTGGCAAATGGGTGCCTCCATACCTCTCAGAAGAGAGTCGCCTACTACTATCACCCCTTGCCTTTTCTTAGCAGCGCTGTTTGTTATACGGGGGACAGTATGCTCAGTGAGGGAGGGACTTGCTGGTTCAGATTATCCAGCCACATTACAATTCTAGTAAGAGGGACAAGGACCCATCTACAAAAACTATGCATAACTATTGGAGGAAAGGAAGATGTTGATCTCCAAAGTATGGAGGCTATTTGTATAGGAGCTAAGCATTTACTTATTCCAAGCATCTTGGTATTGATAACTTATGACACTCTCTACAATACCTTCTATGGTGCTATCTACAAATGTTCCTTGACCACCAGCACATCAGTCCTCTATTTCTAATGCTAGTTGGAGTCTTCATCTGCACCAGCAAACAGCTTGGTATTGGGATATCTACAAGTGTCAGTAAAGGCTAAATCTACTCTGTGATCTTGAAAAACAAGCAAAAGGGGAAAATGCCTGTTTTCCTTATAGAACATTATCCTTAGATAATCATTAATTATTGTTGTTATTATTATCTTTAATACTCATCAGACTGTCTGAAATGCATCATAGTTATCAACGGATCATCATAAAAAACCCTGTGAAATAAGTGCTGTCAACCCACTAATGACTAATGTGTGTTGGGAAATGCCTTGTGCTAAAGTACAAACAATCTAGGAAATTGTACCCACCAGTGATTGAGGTGGGAGGAGAAGGTTGTTATTTCATGCTGTGTCACTTGAGGTTAGAATCGACCTCTGGAGACCTGTATGACTGACTGAGGAGCTTAGGTTCCCAGCTCAGACATCCGAGTTGTAACTGTAAGCTTGTATCCAATGTAATCCCCTTCAAGAAATGAAAGCTTGCAAAAGGAGTCGCCTAAAGCAGAAAATGCCAGACATGAGGTTGGCCATGTGACTTGTTAATGCTGGAACCTTTTGTATGTTTATGATGATACCTATTTTCTCCCTGTCTTGCTCACTTTTCTTGTAGGAAGAATAGAATATTGTGTCACTCTAGCAGTAAAGCTTTGTGTATAGAAAGGCTATTGTGTAGAAACCATAAAATTATGGAGCAGGAAAGGAGGTGCAGAGTGATTAAGGTGAAAAGCCTCAATCTCTGTTTTTAGATGCCACACTTGAGCTGCTGGGACTTGTTTCTTTCTGAATACTTGATACTTCAGAGTGTTCAGTTTGCCGTCCACACAAACAACGACAATGAGTTGCTGCTTAGAAGTTGTATCTGGGTCTATTTGGAGTCCAATTCTCAGATATAACAGAGATTCAAGATAGGCACCCCATAATGGGGAACCCAGACTGGCAACTGGTTCTGAGGAGTTTGTGATCTGTCCAATATTACTTAGAAATTCTGAGAGAGGAAACGGTGGAATCCAATTTTCAACGGTACAAGTGAAACGTCCAGATCATGGGTTGTTTCTCAACATTTCACAAGCCTCTCTCTCATTCAGTGTTCCATCTGTGTCTTCTGCAACAGATGAGGCAGCAGTTTGAAATACTCAGTCCAGATCCATGCCTAGGGACAGATTTGTTTCATGCATGGTTTACTGGGGCCTTAAAGATTTCAAGCCTGTGATGATGTTGTTTGTCATTTTCTGTGCAGAACACATAGGGAAATTAAGATTGCTGGAGGAATGTAGCTAGTTACTGCATGGCACAGTATGTCATAGCTGGCACATGGTGTGTCATAGCTAGCACTCGCACTCATGCACGCGCGTGTGCACTCTCTTTCCCCCCCTCCCCACCCCCGCCTTTAAGAAACGGGAATGGTTTATTTGTGACCATTTATAGTGATTTTCAGCAAATTTCCTTTATGCATTAAAAAGTAAAATGCCCTGAAAGAAAGGAATTCACACAGATGCATCTTAAATCTGTATTATGATAGTTTTCTCTCTAGGATTTCCCAAATTTGAGGGGATGTGTTATTTTGTGTTAAGATTTTTCTCACAAATACGATGATTCAAGATGCACTGTAGGTATAAATAAGTAGTATGAAGTCATGCTGGTTATAAAAATATGTGGTTTTCACTGTAGGTGAGTACTCAGGATCTACCTTTCATATGTCATCATCAGCTGAAAAAGAAGACATCAAGGATGCCATTGAAAACTTTGGGGTGCGGGTATGTAAAACCAAATATTTTGAATTAGAGTCTGAATTGGTAAATTGTATTATATGCTAAAGAAAACTTACCAGTCAGTGAGTAATGCTGAAGGGAGAGTCCTGTAGATGAAGGTTGTATTATAGTCTGAAGTAAACTTGGATACAATCTTCTTATGGTGGGGTAAAATCCTTGTCCTTACGTTGGATACTTGCTGTTATACTGGTTTGTTTCCAGCTGGTTTGCTTAAATTTTGGCCAGTGTTTTTCCTTTTGTGCGGTGCTGAGAAACAGTGCAGTCAAATACGTTTTTTTCCCTATGCAAAATGCACATGCAAATGAAGAGGGAGATTTGTGTATAATCTGCTGATCTGTGTGATTAAACACACCTGGTCTTCGCCTTTGTAAAAGAAAGGTCAAACAAAAAAACTTGAAATTTGGTGACCTTCCTGATGCTTTCTTTCCCTGCCTCTGCAAAATATACCCTTGTTTGGCCATGTTAATAGATGTTTGAAAAGTGTTTTTTTCAGAGAGCGTTGCAGAAGGGAATAAGGCAGGCATCCTGTTTGTGTTGGGCATACAGGACAGGGCTGGATAGAGGGATCTGGAGTCTTCTGTAACGTCTCAAGGGACAGTGGAGCAAATTATTTCCACCCCACACCCAGGCACCGTGAAAGAGGGACATGCTTAATTTTAACAGGCAGAGCACAGAACTTAAGCCTATTGGAAGGTGGTAGTAGTTGGGCAATGAACTTGGGAATGGAGAAGCTGAGACAGGTGGTGTCTGGCTGAGGTGCTGAAAGGAGGAATTTTTGCAGAGGGAGAAGGCCATGCTAGTGAGAAAAGAGCGAGGAGTTGGACGTCTTAGCCCATTGGCGCACCAAGGCTGCAGGCCCTATTTAGAAGGAACCATGAGCTAAGGAGGCATGTGGGGAGGGAGCGTGTTGGGAGGAGTTTGACACATGACAGGAGCAGTCAGAACTGTTGAGGAACAGAGCATGGGGGTCAGGGATGTGAGGAGACTGGGTAGGGTTGAGGCGTGGTATGGTTTTCATACAAGCTTGGGTTCCTGATTTTTGGATAAGGGAAGGAATGGACAGGTTTCCCTAATAAATGCTCTTCTTTGGAGCTTGGAATGGAATTTAATATTTCTGAGTCTTGGGTGAAGAAATAGTCCTAACTTAGCCAACTCTCCTTGTGGTGGACAGTAAAAGCTTGTCATGTTCATTCACATTGTATTAGCTCAGCTGGCAGAGGACTGTAAATGCCAGACAGTAGAGAATGATGGAGGAAGGAGAGTGGGGAAATGTAGGCAGTTGTAATGAAAAATGGTATTAAAGCAATACAACGTGAAAAAATAAATTGCTTTGTGACAAATGCCACCAGTTACAGAAAGCAGGCAGGCTAAAAGGTAAAAGCAACCGTAGTGTCCAGACAAATCTAATCCAATTGTCCCTCAAGTAAGTCCTTCTATTTTTAAGAAAATAATGCTTCAGTGAAGCTTTAATTTGGTATCCCTTGATTTTTATTATAAACAATTGCTTTCAAAATGTCTTGTTTCTATTATTTCTGTTATATGATAGGATGAGTTTGCAACAGAAATTACCTAGATTAACTGTAACTTCCTTTTTCTTGGTAATCTTTCTGTCTGTACCTGTTTACTTAAGGATAAATATGGTTTAGAAACCACCAACTTGATAGAAAAAACAGCACATGAAAATCAGACTGACAAAGCAGAAATTTCACATCAGGAAGCCCTAGCAGAAAATGAGGAATTGCACAGTGCTGACAAGCAGTTAAGTCCAAAACCTTGGGAAGAAAGATATGAAAGAATGTGGGTTGAAAATGAGAAAAGGGAATTGAAAACAAATTTTAAAAACATTACAGCAGAGCTGAAGCAGCTGTTTGGTGAAATTAATGAAATGGGGAAAACTACTTCCCTTGTGGAAGAAGTGTCAGAAGATGGCTTCAGTGAAGAATTGAAGAGTTCTCGTGTTGTTTCATCTCATGCGACGGAATCAAGTAATAAGTTAGAAAGTAAAGGTAAACTTGGAGATATTAAACTTATGCTAGATGGAAAAGAACCCAAAATGGAAATTGTAATTCCAAGTCTTGGTGTCCTTCCTGACCAAAATAACTTAAATGCAAACATGGAAGATACCTGGAGTACAGATGAAGAAGATAGCACAAACGATACAGATAATACAAAGGTGCCTCTAGCAAAAGGAGAGGAAAAGAAAATGCTTACTATGGAAATGGAAGAGAATGAAAATGGAAGTAGAAGAAATGTAGAGGGAAGTCCTGAATACTCCCTGAGACATAGCTTAAAAACAAGTATTTTGGATGAAGTTTCTAATATTTTTCCTAAAATAAGACCTGTTTCTACGAGTGATGAAAATGCACTTTTTGTAACAGAAAGGAAACTTGGAAAAGACTCTGAATTTAATGATGATGTTTCCAGGGACTGCCTTATGGACAACAATAAAATAGGAGAAACAGAAATTGACAGTCTTTTTGCAAATGCTCAGCAGTCGTGTGGCATGCTGAAAAGGAATCTTGATGAAGAACTAAAACAAGATATGGAAAGATTTAAGAGTAAGGTAGGAATGCTGCAAATAGTATTCCTGGCTTTGGAGAAGGAGAAGGTACAGCTGCAAAAAGAGGTAGAAGTTCACCTGCTACTCCTTATTCTTTAGTCTTTCTCCATATCAATGGTCCTGTTCACTTTAGCTATTCGTCATTAAGGGAAGATGCTTTGTGCAAATTGGTTTTTGTTTTAATGGAAATATATTACTCATGAATAAAGAGAGCAGTGGAGAGTTGTCCTTTTCCCCATTATGTAATTAAAAGGTTTTTGGAAAACACAGAATGCATTATTGTTCCAGTTTACCAATAGGTGGCACTCAGTTCCAGTGTAAGTAGTTATCACTTCATTGCCATAAAAAAGAAATGCACACAATTCCATCAGTTCTGATTCTGAATCAAAGAATGAAAATAGCTTCTGAACAGGGTCTTGACTAATCTATTCATTTGCTGTGATTTCTGCATGGTGTGTCTTCATTGCCCATCACTAAAATTCTTGTTTGCTGTGAAACCATTTCTGCTTGTGGGTTTGGGATCTCTTCCCCGCCCCACCCCCCCATTAAGGAAGCAGAAGCCCAGCACACTTCCACTTGATTTTTTGTTTCTGTGTTTTTACAACTAACATTGTGCAGTCCTTCTAACTCTTTGTCCATCAGTAACACTTTCACTTTTTTGTTCATGTTTTAAGATACACTTGTTTTCTTTCTAAGGGCTATATTTTTGTCATATCTTTAATCATGAGTGAATTCAAAGTACTTTCAATGACTTGACATGCTTTGTAGTGTAATTTTGTGAAAATGCTTCTCTATATGAATTAATTTTTTTTTTTTCATTTTACATTATTTCAGAGGTAAACCCTGAATTATTCAGTCTTGGACATGGTGTTTCTCTCTTCTAGAAATACTGAGAAATGTATGAAGATTAACTTTCTTTTTATAGGTTGAGAAGGAAAAAAGCAAACAAAGATGTTTCAAAACGCAGGCGGTGGCAAAACAGGAAGATCTTGATAAATTAAATACACCGGCAGACAATGTTACTAATCAGCAAATGAAACAACAGATTACTCTAAGGAAGAATGACTCTTTGAAAATGGAGAATGAAAACACCATAGAAGAAAAAGACAAAAAGAATTTTTCATCTGAGGAGAGATCAAAATTGATTAAAATGCCGATGAAAGGGTAAACTAAGGAAATAATCTCCAATTATTTGTACAAATTATTATTTGTTGTACTACTTAAGTATCTTTTAAGTTTTCTAATATTGCAGTAGTTCAAGCAGTTTCCTCAATGCTGAAAGCCATACTGAGTAGTCCATTGCTTCTCAAACATTTAAGAAAAAAAAAAAAAATTAGAAAAAACTAAGCTCATAATGGAGGTTCAAATTTATTGCCTGCTTTAAAAAAAAAAAAAAAAAAAAAAAAATTCAAATTTCTTTGGGTTTCCTTGTCAATACTGAGGCAAAACGTGTCTTCAAAACCAGAGTTGAGGACTGAGAAAAAACAGTTATTTTTGTAGGAAATGGCCATCCGGAAAAAAAAAAAAGTAGGAACTTGCAGTTTACTTTGCTTTCTCCCTTTTCTAGGTGATTTTAGTGATCTCCATGCAGTTGGTGTTTTCTTTTTCATTAAGTTCAGATGCTCTTTGTCAGGAAAAGGGAAAAGATGGTATTACCAAACCAATCTCAAAAGGTTGAAGAAGGCACAGATATTTTTATGTAACCTTAAGCAGGAGGTTTTTTCCTATCTGTCCTTCAAAGGAATCTCTGTTCTAGATACTTCCTCTAATGGGGATATTAGAAATGTTCCAGCTTACCTGAATCTAGCTCAGATTCCATGTTTCCCCCTCGTTCCTAGGGGACAGTTTTTTAAAATACTTGAGTATCTTCCATGATCTTTGGAGTCAAGTCTGTGTTTTATCATAGATATTTTTCATCTCAGTTGTTTCTGGACATCATCTTAAGTATGTCTGTTTTGCAGAAATATTTCATGTAAAGCTACTCAATTGGTGATTTTTTTTTTCTTTCTGTTTAATGTAGTAAATTTGCCCTGAATGCCAAAGTTGCAAAGAAGAATAAAAGACAGACTTCAAAGCAGAAGGCTAATCAGCAGATGAGCTCTTCCAGTGGAAATCATTTTCAAGTATTGGATGATAGCACTTTCAGTGAAACATCTCAAGATGAAAGAAGGTACTGAATATAAGGAATGTTATAAATAAAACTTACTTAATGATAAAAATTGACCTGAAAGCTAAAGGTAAGTTTTGTAAACCCAGATGTGTACAATGATTCTTGTTCTTTCATCTGACAACACTACCTGATAGCCTTTGTGTTCAAAAACTTCCTTTTTGCTTAGAGTGCTTTGAACATACCAGCCAAGTTAATGATAAGGTCAGATGTGCTAAAATTCTGAATTACCTGAGTGTGTGCGTGTGCGTAAATATATATGTTTTATATTTTTAAAAAGAGAGGGGAGAGACTTATAAAAGAGCAAAATTACTCTTTCACTGCAGACATCTCAGGTTTTTTCAGCCTTTTTTTTTTTTCCTCCCCCAAGCTGTGTCCCCTCCCAACTTCTTGCCCACCCTGAACTTACTTGTGTGGGAGGCAAAGTGAGAAACAGAAGGTGTTGACACTGTACAAGCACCGTTCAGCAATAGCTAAAACATTGGTGTGTTATCAACACTGTTTTGGTCAGAAATCTAACACACAGCACGGTGTGGGCTGCTATGAAGAAAATTAACTCCATCCCAGCCAGACCCAGTACACTAGAGAATCCAAAATTATGGTTCTTTGACCTGTAAGAGAAGGATTCCCAATACTGAAGAGAGTTAAACCTCTAGTATTAAACAGGGAATGCACATAACTGTATATCTACGTATCTGTAAGATTCCTATCATTTTGAGTGAAGTGCAGAGAACAGTTATTTCAACTATTTGCTTAATATCTTTTGGAAAAAATAGCCTTCCAATAGACATAATAGTACACAATTATGTTTTTTTCAGTCTTCAACTAAATCTAACAGAATTCTTATATTAATTTTTAGTTTAATTCACTTCTGAAATTAAGTTTCCAGAGCAACTTGAGATATTGTCATAACGCAATATAAGCATTCCAGTACTGAAATACATTTCTGTTTTCCAGACCTGCAGCAAAAACAGGGAATGAAAAGAACAAGGTACTGTAAAATTAGTTTCTTGATAAATAGTTCGTATCAGCTTTTAATCACTTAGATGGGAACAGTGTTTATGTAGTGATCATCCAGATGCATAAATTGCTGCTAGGATGCAACTTTATCATATTTGAGCCAAATCTATAGGCTATGAATGAGAAAATGAATCATTCGTGCATTTGTAATGATCTGTAATACTATATAGCTGTATACAGAAAATACTGTATTGTTCGCAGGTCAGCATACAAATGGATGTAACTGATGATCTTGATTTAACTCACTCATCTGACACAACTTCAGAGGATGTTGAATTACCAACTTCAACCTACAAAGAGGCTATGTTGCTGTTAGAACAGCTTAGTGTGGATCATACGGGTATGCTTTCAAGTCACTTTGTCTTCAGCTGTTACAAGTTCCTCTTTTAAAACATGATTTCTTTATGTGCACTCCTAGGTATTTTAGTTTTATATTTTGATCTAGTATTTCTTTATGATTAGAGATCCACCTCAAAATATGTGAAATTATCTCACCTAACCTTAGATGTCTGCCTGTATTGTCAGCAAACATGCCTTACTTTATCATTGGTTCTCCGTCTAGTCAGAGCTGGAGAAGCAGGTTCTTGCAAAGTACAGTTCAGCTCCTTCTAATGCAGTCATTGAAAGTTAGCAAGATCTTCTTTTTCCTCTTTATATCCCCCCAATAGCTAATGACAAATAGTGCAGCAAAATAGTGTCTTTGCTTAAATTTTTTTTTGTATATATATTCATTCAACTCTCATAAGGTGCTTGCATATATACATGTAGCATTATATAAACGTAAGTGTCACTTACTACATCTGTTAAACTATGCTAAAATTCCATTAGGCAAGGGTTAACCTTGACTAAAGGCCAAACTCCCACCCAGCTGCTCTCTTACTGCCCTTCCTTAACAGGACAAAATAGGATGAAAAAGCTCAAGGATCAATATAAAGGCAGGGCTATCACTTACCAGTTACTGTCACAGGCAAAACAGACTCCACTTTGGGAAACTTAACTTAATTTGTCCTATTAAAATAGATTTGGATAGTGAGGAAAAAAAGACAAAAAAAATTAAAAGAATACCTCCCCACCACCCCCTTCTCAAGCTCAACTTCTCTCCTTCACTCCCAACTCCCCTACCCCTCCCCAGGCAGCACAAGGAGCCTGGGGTCTGCAGTCAGGACATAGGAGTTTCCCTCTGCCGCTCCTTCTTCCTCACACTTTTCCCCTGCTCCAGTGTGAGTCCTTCCATGGGCTGCAGTCCTTCAGGAAAAACCTGCTCCAGCCTGGGCTCTCCATGGGCCGCAGGTCCTTCAGGAAATACCCACCTGCTCTGGTATGGGGTCCTCCAGAGCACTGCATTGTGGATATCTGCTCCAGGATGGACCTCTCCAGAGGCTGCAGGGAAATACCTGTTCCACCATGGTGTTTCCATGGGCTGCAGGGGAATCTCTGCTCTGGCACCTGGAACACCTCCCCCCTCCCTCTTCACTGACCTTCACAGGGCTGTTTTTCACATTCTTTTCCCCTTCTCTGCCTGTGTGGCATTTTTGCCCTTTCCTAAATACATTTTCCCTGAGGTGCCACCAGCATGGCTGAGAGGTTCAGCTGTGCTCTGCAGTGGGTCTGTTGGAACTGGCTGTATCCGGCACGGGGCAACCCCTGGCCTCTCTCGCAGAGATCTCCCCACTACCTGCACCCAATACAGCAAAGCATTAAATAATTTATACATTGGAAAGTATTTGTGCATATGTGTAGCTTTGTGTCTTTTCTATCTCAAAACAGGTTCTGCTATTTTGTTGAAAATTCAGAACATACTTCTTGAATATGAACAGATAATAGAACGTGAAAAAAATCGGTATACAGCTGTTTGGAGAGAAGTAAAGAAGTTGGAAAGTGAAAAGGAGGAGTCACAATTAATAGCAGAAAAGACTCAAGATTTGAAATCCATATTGGCTCACCAAGAAGTGGAATGGAAAAGTGATATCCAAAGCCTTAAGTATGTAACCTTGCGTTCTGATAATATGTTATCCTGTCAGTGTTCATGTTCCAGAAGATGCTGATGGTACAGGTGATAGGATGAGAAGTTTCTAGTCTTTTGGGTTTGGGTTTTTTGAATCCTGTGGGCAAGTTATGTTATAAAGGACACAATGTCAGGGGGGAAAAAATGCCTGGATATTAGCTCCACGTGAAATCTTCTGGATGTTGTTTTAACTTTTTTTTAATAGCAAGAGAAGAGAACAAGAGAGTATGTGTGGGAAAACGAGACTTGTAAGAGAGACATTTATGGGATACGTATTTTTTTGATTTTGTCTTTGCAGCTTCTGTTGGTGTATAATGCTAGAATTCTGGGAACTGCACAGAATGCAACTCAGAACAGAGCTTAGAACATTTGTTTGCTTGCTTATTTGTTTATTTGAAAGGTCAAATTTGGGATTTCCCCTTTCCTCATACTCCTGAGCTAGACCTGGATGGTGTCAGGTTTTTAATGACTGTTCACATCACTTCAAACAGGAGTGGCCAGTAGGCACCATATGAAATTCAGCAAGGACAAATGCAAAGCCCTGCACTTGGGAAGGAAGATCCCCATGGGATGATGTACCGTGGGATGGCCTGGCTGGGGAGCTTGCTGAGAAGGCCCTGGCAGTCTTGGTAGAGCAAGCTCAACATGAGCCAGCATGAGCTGGCCGCTGAGAAGGCCAACAGCATTTTGGGCTGTATTAAGAGCCGCAGAGCCAGGAGATTGAGGGGAGTGACTGTCTGCCCCTACTCAGCACTTGCTGAACTGTGTCTAGAGCACTGGGCCAAATTTTTGGCCTCCCAGTTCCAGAGAGATCTTAATCAATATGCATGAGTTCAGCAGAGAGCTACCAAGCTGGTCAGGGAGCAGGAGCACCAGCCCTGTGAGGAGAGGCTGAGGGAACTGAGCTTCGAGGAGTTGTGCCTCCTAGTATGTAGAAGAGGATTATGAGGAAGACAAAGCCAGTCCCAACTTGGCCTGGATTTCACTACAACCGTTTTTCCAAATTCTCAAATATCTATCGATTACAAAGAATTAAATTTTTGTTCTACATAAATTCTTGAAGCAATGTTAATAAAAGCTATACTTCTTGTGAAATTACACTAAAAATTATATGTAAAGATTTTTCCTTGCAGTATAAACCATTCAAATACAAATGTTACTGTCAATCTTTTGAACAATTTATTAGTGGTTGTTGATATTTGTTTTGCAGAATTTCTAAAGCAGATTTTCAATTGGCAGCTCTTTCCTTATGTTAATATTTGATTCTTTTTCTTGTTGACCGTTGCAAGGATATCAGAAAAAATATTCAAAATAATTATAAAACATAAAACTGTTTCTTGTTTGGGCGCCGTGGACACACCATGGACCACTTTTTACCATGTTGGTGCTTATTGCTGATTGTTTCAGATAGTAAAGTTGTTGACGTTCCCTAAGGCTTTCATTAGAAATTAGCTTCAAAATTAAATTGCTATTGTTTCTCCCAGGTGTAGATCCATTGAGGTTTAAAACTATTTTTAATCATATTAAGCTTAAACCCTATGCATTTCTAAACCTGTTTTTGAACACTGTCCTCATTCTTGAGTAAACAGAAACTGCTTGTTCTTCCTATGGTCAGCAGTTGTTTTAGACTTACAGAAGGCCTGCTAAAAAGTTGTTGGGTCTGTCAGATAAGTGGTGTGCTGCTTCATCAGTATTACTTGCAATCACTGAATCCGTAATATGTAGGCAATGCTCAGCATATTAAGAAAATATATATTAATCATGGTAAAAGTTTATGATCCTTTGATCTGATAAGACAACAAACTCAACAACACTGAATGAAATGTATGTGATGTGAACATGATTTATTTTTTTTCTTTCAAGAATTATAGAAATATGCATACTACTGTATATTTACCTATCTAAACTTACTTACAAATAAATGATAAATCACTCAACGGTTTGTTTCCGTATCTTGTACCACTGATACCATGGATAATGGAATGAAGTTAGAATTCTTTAAAAAGTTAAAAAATTACAGTAAAAATATGAAATCTGAAAAGATTGGTATTATAATACCAATTGGTATAATATGAATAATACCTGAATATAATACCTATTGGTATAATCTGAAAAGATTTCGTATTTTTTGTTTACGTTGTCTCTGCAAGTTCAGAATGTGGAATATCTACTTTTTATATCAGTGCTTTAATTTCTCAAATATTCTGTTAAATCCCAGATTTACTTTGAAACAAGAAGAGGAAAAGAGGCTCAGAGTAGAAACGCTATATGAGAAAACAAGAGAAAAACTCAGAAGGAAAGAAGATCAATATTGTAAAGAGATGGAGGAGAAACAGCAACTTGAGTTACACTCAAGGAATTTAGAAATGGAGTTAATAACACTGAGAAACCTCTTGAAACAGGTATATTAAACAATGAGTTAAACACTTGTCGTCTTAGTTGTTGCTTCCTTTTAATTGGCACTGTAGTCCAGTATGCCTAAAGAAGGAGGTACTTTGTTCATGGAAGAGGCATTGGATAACTGTTGCCAAATTTTGAGGACAGTTGAGAACAGTTGGTTCAGAAGTGGACTGTTTGGGGTTTTTTTCTTTCTTTCTTTGCAAGTTCATGATTCCTTTTCTCCTTTTTCAAAATTTAGGTTTCATTTGTATTTCAGGCAAAGCCTGACTTTGAGTTATTTTTCTAAATTACTAGAAAATATTCTGTATTCTTAATTTTTCAGAAGAAAATTAAAATTTACTATTTATAGATGGACTATCATAACTGTGGGGAAGCAAAAATATTTGAAAGAATACAAAGGAGAATGGGAAGATATTGCGAGCTCTGATTTTTCTCAAGATGCAAGTAGTTTAATCATATTACTGTAGGTTGAAGAAGAGCGTGATGAAACACAGAGACAGCTCTCTCAGGAAAAGAGTGCCAGAGCCCTGCAAGAAGGAATTTTGAACAACCACCTTTGGAGACAGAAGGAACTAGAAGAAGAGACAAGAAGAACTATAGGAAAAAATTCAGAGGTAAGCAGATTTTTTCTAATTAATTAAATTTCACCATGTTTGTTCTAAAGTTGTAATAAATCTTACATAATTTTTTTCTGCTTCTTGATGGATTATTTACAGTCTACCAATGTAACTTAACTGTGTAAATACCTTTTCTGTTTTCCCTTATGTCTTTAAAAGTTCTGGAAAGCAGCATCAGTCCTGTATATACCTGAATTGCATGTGCAAGTAGGAAGCTAATAGAAGACACTATATACCCCATTTCTTAACCTATCTGTTATATTTCATTTCGTAGATATTTTATCATCACTTTTTAAGGTTTCTAGCAATGAAACACCTAGCTACCTATGTCAAGGTTGACCAGGAAGAAAGTTGTTTGACGCTCACTCTTTGTGTTCCCATTACTTGGTTTTTTTAATGACTTATTCCCTTATCAAACTTACTTACTTCAAGTATGCCTTTCCTTTCCACCTCCAAATACTAAAATTTTATGAAGGAATATCAGCAATGAATTAAACTCTCTCTAGGAGTTAGAATAATTGGAGGAGAAAAAGCAATCATAAACACTGTATAAAAAAAAAAAATCTTGAAAAGAGTTTACTGAATTTACTAAGAATGTGCAGTGCTTGGAAGAATTATTTGTTCTTGGCTGTGCTGCCCAATAAATGTAGGATGAATACATTTATGTGGAAAAAGTTATATATATTATAAACAGGAAATAACAAGACTGTTGCATTCCAGGGATGATTGAGTTGTATAGCTAACTTTCAGTAATACAAAAGATAAGTGTTAAGACAATATTTGACAACTGATACAAGATAAAAGGTAGCATTTATATTTTTTGCAATTTTGCTAAATGTCCCAGAAGGAAAATACCCTTTTTAGCCTTATTTTTACCAGATTTGTAACACAGCTAAATTAACCTTAAAGGGAATATTTTAAAGGCATGCACATACAAGAAAACACTGTCATTTTAAAAGCTCTATACTTTTGAGATAATTTTATTATTTGGTTGCTGTTCAAGGAAAAAAAAAGGCTGGGATGTTCATTTAGGTTTTAAGGGTATGTTACACTTCCAGTGTGCGCATACATTGTACATGTGCGTGGGTTCATAGTGTAGCTTATGTATTACCTGAAATTTCACTCTCATCTTTGAAGTCATTCTTCGGTATTAGAAATGTTAAAACGCAGTTTGATGCAGAGGTGGTTTTGTAGATCCATTTCCCAACTGGCTATTTATTCATGTTCCCTGTCATTCAGGAATCCGACACTGAGAGAGAAAAGGATCTGTTGTTCAGAAATCAGTTACTACAAGATGAGATTGCTATGCTAAGACTAGAACTTGACCAAATAAGACTTAGGCACCAGGAGGAAGAAGGAAAATATTTAGCAGAAAATGAGACCTTGAAAGAAAAAAATGAAGATCTCAAAAAGGAACTTAAACTGAATGAGGAAGCCTTAACACAGACAGTTTTTCAGTACAACGGACAGCTGAACTTATTAAAGACAGAATCTGCGGTGCTAACTTCCAAACTTGAGCAGACAAAAGAAAGCAAAGACAGACTAGAGACAGAAATTGAATCATTTCGTTCCCGCCTGAACACTACTGTGCAAGAACTTGAACGTCATCAGTCATCAAAAAGTGATGTTGAACGAACGTTTCAGAGAGAACGTGATGAATGGCTTCGCGTGCAAGACAAGCTCCATCATGACCTCTCTGATGTGCGAGAAACCAACAAGAGCTTGTCTCAGCAGCTGAGTAAAGCTGAAAGCAAAGCTAATAGTCTAGAAAATGAGCTTCACCAGTTGAAACAAACGCTCAGAGAAAAAACATTGCTTTTAGAAATGACACAAAAAGAATTAAGTCAAGCCCAGTGTCAGGCAAAGGAATGTGATCATGCTCGACAACTTGAGAAAGATCAAGTAAGCAAATTTATAATAAAGCAGGAATCTATGCAGGAGCGATTGGCCCAGCTCCAGAGTGAAAATCTTTTACTCCGTCAGCAACTGGAAGATATGCAGAACAAGGGCATCATCAAAGAAAAAGTAGTGAATGATGTGCAGGACCGGTTTAATGATATTTTCAACAAACTCAGAGCTGATACTGAAAAGCAAGTTTACCTAGTGGAAGAGAGAAACAAGGAATTAAATGCCAAGTGTACTGATTTAAGAGAACAAGTCTTCAAATATGAGACTGACAAAGTAGAAAGAGAGGTAAAGTATACACTTAGAAAGAACAATGTAAAGTTTGTCAGTTCTTGAAATTATTTTATGTTTCTAAAATGTACCAGGTATAAGTTATACGCATGGGACTAAATAATGCTGATTTGTTCAGATTTGTCGTGTTTCTCTTGGAATTGTGGAAGGTTTTGGCAAACAGGATGTTACTGCTCAGATCTGAGCAGAGAACAGAAAGAAGGTGTCCAAGTCTAAGCTTTGATTAAGAAAGGTGATTCTTCTCCAGAACTCTTTTCCTCTTTTTCTTTGTCCATTTTATGCCCTATAGAATGGTTTTATGTATTTGATGGGTTTTATATATGTATTACACTGATGACACAAATAAGAGTGGTATAAAAGGAAGAACCATCCAATATGCAAGGGCTGAGAAATGAAGATGGAGACAAGTGAAGTGATGGGGGATGAATTTATACTAAGCTCCTACAGAGAAAAAAAAACACTTCTCCATACATTGCTATCAAAACTGAAGAGTATTAGTAGTTAATTTATGGATGTGTTTTGGGGGTTCTAAGGGGCCTGCCTGTTCCTTGAGAAGTTCATTTCAGACCTAAGCTTTCTTTTCTCTATTTTATGATGTGTAGCCATACCTACATGTGTTCTTTCTTTCTCTGTGGCTTTCTGAAAGACTATCAACTGGACAGAAAACTAATTAGGAAATCAGTTAAACTGTCTTTCTGCAAATTGACACAGTACATGAGTATGAAAAATGCTCCTATGCAGAGCACTAGCATAATTTTATGTCACTCAAACATGCATGAACCAAGTGTTGCTGCCATTTCTGCATGTAGATGGTTTTTGTCAAGAAAAAGGGTGGAAGACAATAAAGGCGGGGGTAGGAGTGAGGAATAGGTAGACAGTTGAAAAAGCTATAGGTAATGGGAGAATGCATTATTATATATGTTCCTGGGAGTAGGTAGGGTCTGTTCTATTGGTAGAGTATTCTACCAATTCCAGATAGAGCAATGATTTAAAAGTTGCCTTACCCATTTTGTTAAATCTTTCTTTACTTTCTAGAAAATAGGAACTAATCACGTTCAGTATTTAGACACTCTGGTGTAAGGTTTGTCTCCCTTAATGATTTAACTAGTGATTTGCAATTACATTTCCTTCTTCATAACAAATCCAGAATCTTTGAGTGCGGTAAACATCTGCATGTGTCAGAGAACCACCTTATTCTTAATTTGTCAGTTATTTTAAGGTGGGAGGTGGGGGGGTGGGAAGAACTCCAGCAGTGCTGTCAATCATTTTAATCTGTGAATTGCTTTGTATTCTTACTACCAAAATAACAGGTTCCTTTTGAAGATACTAGAGACATATATGAACTATCCAGATTTTTGTAAACCTAATCTGTCAGTATAAAGGCAGTTGTTATTCTGAAATGAACTTGGTAAGAAGTCTGCAAGAGGATGTGATTCAACATACACTTAAAGTGTATCTCAAAAGAGCTTACAGATATATGTATTCATTTAATTATATTATATAATGGAGGAATAGAACAAAGAACCATCTAATACGAAATCCTGTCTTTGGTCATCAGAGTAATACCTGCAGTCAAACTGTAGCTCTTATATTGCAACAGTTTTCTTCGGGTTTTGTTAGAAAAAAATACATGATTGCACTGTGTGCTTGTGTATAGTTCTGAGAAGAACAATACTTGAGCCTTTTTTATGTATTAGGAAACAGAAATCCTCATGAACAGCTGCTGATAGTTTGGAGGTGCTCAGCTGAGAAAGATGAAGAGAGGTCATCAGTTTTGCAGGTGCCTGCTGGTGGCAGGCAAAATTTCATACCTTTGAGTTCAATCCGAAGACAGGTCTAATTGTATAATCAAATAAGTTAAAGTAAAGGCATATTTCATGTTCTTACAATTTTCTTCATGCTGATTGAACTGTTTCATTAGGGCATGGTCAGACAGCTGCAGCAGGAGCTTGCTGATGCTCTTAAAAAGCAATCTATGTCAGAAGCTTCACTTGAAGTTACTACGCGCTACCGCAGCGACTTGGAGGAAGACAAATTGCACTTGCAAAAGGAGTTGGAAAAGGTTAAAACCAAGGTACGTAATGTCTGTAACTATATGAATAAATCTGAGAGTAGCTGTT
The DNA here is from genome assembly GCF_000699105.1 of Pygoscelis adeliae. Classification (NCBI taxonomy): domain Eukaryota; kingdom Metazoa; phylum Chordata; class Aves; order Sphenisciformes; family Spheniscidae; genus Pygoscelis; species Pygoscelis adeliae. The sequence continues at coordinate 3,844,506 of NW_008825557.1, forward strand.
GAAGTAGGAGTGAAAGTTGTCCTAAAACCTAGAAAAAACTTCCATGGGTTAGATTTAATAATGTGTAATGAATTGCACTGTTTTATAAACTCCAGTGTCCATGATTGGAAGGTCTTTGACATGAGGACACTATGTCCTTACTTGGACAAAGGTTTGTATTTGCTAAGGTGCTTTGCAAAATAAACTGATGTGTCTGTAGCTTATTGCATTTGGCTTGGCCAAGCAGGTTGTCTGATTTCTGAAGAACAGTAGAAATAGTGGACCCCATTTCCCTCCCTTCCCCCAACACCAGGTAACATGTTGTCAATTCTGAATGCTTTTGTAACTTATTCTGCATATATCTTCCCCCCGCCTTTCCCTCCTTTAGCCCTGCTGTAATTTGCCATCCTTAAGCGGCCTTCTTGCAAGTGAATTGTAAGCTACTTTCTGAGGCAGGGACCACCTTTTGCAGTGTTCTTACAAAAACTGAAGTATAGAGGCCTCGGAGTTCTGAAATAGAAATCATCTTAAATCTCCTTATGAGGGAGTTGTGGAGTCACTTTAGGAGAAGGATGAACTTTTTAATTCCTATTTTCAATGGAGGAGCAAACAAGTGGACACAAATGAGTGTCATGAGTCACTGAAAGGGTGGGAGGGGCAGTGTCAGTGTGTGACAGGCAGCTCAGAACTGTGCTGTAGGAAATCAGTGTAGGGATGGGAGAGGCCAGTATAAAAGATGATGAAGTAACACAGTTTGTGTTCATTTGCTAGTAGAAGTGAAGGTTTGAACGTACTTGAAATGATTACAGTTCTTTGAGTAGAGCGTATGTGCAGATATATGCAGTACTTGAATCCTTCAGCAGCAGTTGACCCCTCTATATAGAAGCTCACCTGACTACTGTGGATTCTTACTGTGATTTTACAGTTGCGGGAGCTGGAAGAACAGCATCTTCAGTCTGAGCATTGTGTTCATGACTTGAAGGCTGCCTTGGATAATAAGGAAAGAGAAGTAACAGCTTCTTCTCAGAAGCTGCAGGACCTCCTGTTGGCATCTTCTGGGACTAATACTACTATAAAACAACTGGAAGAGCACGTGCAACGGTAAGAGAATAACACAGTGAAGCAAGGTGCCTGTCGCTTTCTGGGATTGTGTGAAAACAACAGGATAGCCTTGTTGCATCACAGCAAGTTAATAACACGATTTTGAAGGATGCTTTTGTTTTAGATTACGTTATTTCACGCTGTTCTTTCAGAATTGGTGCTCTGGTGGATTTCCGTAATAAGACCTGTATTTCTTTTTAAGCCTTGAAATTGAAAATGCCAGATTGGAAGCCACAGTCCAGCAACAAAACAATAGGATTGAAGCCCTTCAGAGAGACCTGCAAGCCTCTGCCTCGGTAAGCTGATCAGAAACTTCCCTTTTTGTGAGCCCCTGAGCCTAGTTGCCACTTTCTGTGGGGAAATTTTAAGATGAGGTTTTCCTGGAGAGCCACGGGGAACTCGGTTCCTGCATTCTACTGAATACGGGCTGCCCGGAAAGCAGCCTGGCCTATTGCCCAGCTTTCTGGTTTTGAGAGTTTTCCCATGCTACTGTAGCAAGTCCTACTTAACGCAAGGTAAGGTAATAGCAAGTCCTACTTAACTTAAAGGTAAGGATTTGACACTAATACGCTGGTGTAACTATTGTCTGCTTTAGACCTGTCATGACATCAGATGCTGCTTCAGACACTTGTTGCAATGTGTATCACTAAAGGTATTCATCAAGTTAACTCGTGGAAATTCCACAGGGGATATTGATGCCAAGTGTTCGTGCCACAGGCCTGACTGGCATCATCAGACTGGAAAAAATATTATACTCCCCAGAGCTTTTGTTGTGCAGAAGAGCTCTTCCTTTGGCCACTTGGTGTGCGTTTGTTTTCATGAAACGGCGAATGTGGTATCATTTGCAGAACTCGGTGTGAGCCTTGGAATTTCCCAGTGCCCCTATGCAGTGGTTCATTTTAGCTCAGATAAGGTGCTTTCATCTGTGGCCTGTATGAAGCAAATTGTTTTTGTATTATAACCAGTGAACTAGGGTTCTTGTTAGACTGTAGTTGTTAATTAGTGCTTAAGAGATTTTGAAAATAACTACATGTGAAAGTTGAACTTTGTGGTGTACTGATACTGACAAGAGAAGAGGGAGGGCAGTCATGATGCTGGTCCTTCCCCCTTGGTTAATAGGGCATGGTTTTCAAATGTACTGTGGATGAGAAAAGCTACTCCTGCCTGTTTTCATTGAAGATTCTTTGTATCTGGCATGGTGTTCTCTCTCCCTGAAGCAAATGGCAGAGGCGATGATTGCTAACAGTTTTACAGTGGCATCAAACTAAGGCCATTTTGATCATTGGTGCTGGGTGTAAATACTATAGGAATGAAGAGGAGTATGTAATATTTTTTTTTATAATGAGGTGTAAAATTCAGTCTGGAAAGTCATACTGTGTCTTCTTCCTTCTTTTAATGCTTCTGTAGGTTCATAACCGCCTGGAAGACTTGATAACTGGCTTACAGACAACACGGGCAGCTGCAGAGGACCACCACCATCAGCAGGTATATGACTGGCTTCTGTGAATGACTGTTTTAGTATCTGAATTTTTTGTGTGCAGGTAATTGATGAAAAGATCAGGTGGGCTGCATAGGCACAGTTCAGCTGACTGAACTGCCCCTTCGGGTTTTGGGGCAAGGCACCCTCAAGGGAAAAGGCTGTAAATTTCCTCATTCCCCTGCTGCTATGTTTTGGATGTGTGTGGTGGTGTGCAAGATACTTTTGTTCCGCTTGATTTGTTTGATGAATTCTCTCCCCCATCCCACCAGGGGGAGTGAGCAAGTGGCTGTGTGGTGCTTAGGTGCCTACTGGAGTTAAACTGTGGCAGATGATGGATAGGATGGATGTTGTGGGCGGGGGGGAGTTCTGTGGTTGAAAGCTGAGAGAGGAGACTGGACTTGGGAGATCTGTGTTACCTTTGCAGCTTTGTCAGAGCTTGCCCTTGAGACCATGTTAGCTTCTGTTGTAAGACCCAGCGTTTCACCTGCTCTGTTAGGACACTTGAGAAAGTTGTACACCCTGAGGACTTTTTATCTAACCCTTTGTGCTAAGGTTTTCGTGACTTTTTTTTTCTTCTCCTTACAGAATGCCACTAAAAGCATCTACTCAACTTGCATTCTTTATACTTGAACTGAATCAGCAAGTTCTGTTCCACTCAAACGCATCTGTTAGGCAAATCTTGGTCCCTTTGGGTAGAAGCATAAATAGCATTGCTGATTAGAAAATGTTTTCTTGCTCTCAGGAGATGTACAGTTTTTACAGCAGCAGTGAGAGTAGGGTATTTTCTGTGATGGGCACTAGAGGAATTATTATATTATAAAGTATGTATCATCATGAACTCCAGAGGACCTTTGGAAGAAAGTTGTAGCGTGATTGTGTGTGTGTGTGTGTGTGTCATCTCATCCCCCAACGTTGTAACCTCATCTTGTCACTTCTAGAGTGTTCATTCTTTCCACCAGCTTCAATTGCTGTTCTTGGTTATGTTTCCTGGAGTGTGTTTTACGCTCCACATTAACCTTAACCGTAGATCTTAGATGGGGAGAGGAGAGCTTAGGCCTGTTTCCATTTGAGTTACTGCTTTCTGTTGCAGGGTTGTCTTTCTGGTCACCTTAGTTTTTTCTTTTGCCACCATTGCTTTCACAGATGCAAAAGCAGAATGTGCTGGCTCTGACATCAAAGGATTCGCACAGCATGTGGGAAGAGCAATTGAAGTCAAGATCCCACCTTGAAGAGCGTGTTGCTCAGCTTAACAGGGAAAAGGCTGAACTCTTGGAACAGGTGAGCCCAGAAAATTCTCAAGACACCTAGCCAATACCCAGGAGAACCGCGTTCACCTTTTTGTCAAGTTCTTACACGCTCGCCTTTTTCTGTTATCCCTGCCATTCAGGCGCTGGGTATCTTGTGATTTGGGGATCATCCAGGAAGTGAATAAAAGCTAGCTGGGTATCTTTGTGTAAATTCTGGAGTGGTTCCATTGGGAAGAGTTCCCAGTGTGGTTTGCTGTCAGTTGAGCGCATGGAGCAAGGCTGCAGTTCCCCAGTTCTTTCCTTGGATTCATTCTGGTCATGTTCTGACCCTGTGGTTTCTGGGCAACGTTAAAATGCTTCATGTTTCCAGCGCAATGTATGGAAGAGCTGCTGCATGTTTTCAGGCTAGTGGGAGCTTAAAAGCCTTGCAGAAAAACGTACTGAAGGAATTCTGGCCAAATGAACTAGTGCTTGAGAAACAAGAAATGGCTGCCAGTTTCCAAGGGGAAGTCTCCCTTTTCTCCTTTTCACTAGGGGAAAAATGGAAATACAAAGTCAAAACAGCTGCCAGCTCTCCTCTGGTTTGGCTGAGAAAACACCAAGAGGAAGAACAACATGTGAATAAGTAAATACCCACAAAGAAGAGATCGACGTAATGGTAGAGGGGAATAAAACATTGAAGAATTCCAAAAGATCAAATTCCTCCGTAGGCCCCTGCCTGCTGGTCGTTGAAGATCCCGTGAAAGCTTTAGATTGGCCTATGCTCTCCTGTGATGTGCAAACCTACGTAATCCCTGGTATGAGCAGAGGAACGGCTGAAAGTGTTCTCCAGCATCTTTTCCACCTTTTTGCCTTGAAGCATTAGAAGAGGGTGGCCTTTGCTTCAGTGGGGGTGTCTGTTTCTGTTGTTAGGTATTAGCCTGTTTGATGTGAAACCTGAAGTGATTAAACGTTCTGAGGAGTTCTGTCTCTTGGCATTCTGAGGAACTTGGCTAACAGATAAAGGTGTACTGCAGCTTCTCTGTGGAGAACGCTAGATGCACATACTACATGTAGATACTGTTGCTATGATCTGTGTGTCATGTATCTTTTCTGTTTTGAAAGTGTGAGAGTGAAAGAAAGAAAGTGAAGAAGCTGGTAGAGTTGAAACGCCCAGTTGAACTGCGTCTGGACCAAGAAATGAAAAGAAACATCGAACTGCAGAAAGACTGTAAGAGGTATGGCTTTTTAGTATGGTGAAGAGCTATCCCTGAGTAGAAGTCAAGCTTTATTGAACTTTAACGTAAAAACAGGTGTACGTAACTGTTTGTGAGCAAATTCAAGCCCCATGTTCTTCCAAGGCGCTTCTGTACATGTGCCTATAGTTTTCAATAGTTGCCGAAAGAACTGCAAATGCAGGTTGCCCTGTGGTTTTCCTGGGACAGAGGGAGGGAAGTCTTGTATTCCTCTTTTCAGGTGAAATTTGGACGCTCCAAGTGACTTGTGGCATGGGAATGATATTTTTTCTCAGTAATTCCTGGTGTGTCAAGCACGTTAAAGATGAAGCAGGCTATGTCTGTGCTTTTTATGTGAGAGTATGTGAAAAAGGCCGGTTGTTCCTTTGCTTCATTGTTTTCTTGACTAATTTGCTGTGTAGGTTGAAGAGGCTTCTGAACAGAACTATGAAGAAACTGAGGGTGTATGAGGAGAGAGTGAGAGAGTCCCAGCTTAATTTGCAGGGAGAAATGAAGAACAGGTATTCTGAAATGGTCCATGAAGGTGGTGGATTAAGAACAAAGGTGAGCACTGGTTTGTTTGGGGGTTTTTTGGTGGTGGTGGTTTTTCTTTTCAAACCTGTGTTATTCTTTCCTTATACTTCTTTTCATGTTGTTGTTTTTTTTTTTCTTGGCTGTATTTTGGAATTGATTGACTTTTCTTGATGCTACTTCTACTATTACAGTAGTATATGAGTATAACTAATACTGATGTAGTTATTGTTATGGGTAAAGGTGAAAATGTTATGTGCAAAGCAGTATCTGCAAGGCCACATCAAGGATAAGCTGTCCTGTAGAGGAAGGGCGAGCTGAGAGTCGCAGCAAGGCTGGCAGGGTCCGTGACCTCGCAGGCCAGGGAACAAGACACACAGGCCCTCACCAGGAAAAGCAGAACAGGTCCGGTGACAGTAAGCAGGGTCAGCCAAGAGTGCAGATCACCAGGCCAGTCCATAGGGACGGGCAGGTCTGCAGTCCAACCAGGACGTCACGTCCACGGGTGAGGGTCAGGGCTGAGAGCAGTGAGGCCTGGCACAGGCCTGGCTGCAGCTTGAGGCTGTGGCAGCATCTTCTATGTCTCACAGATAAATTCTTCTCAGGAAGAG
>NW_008825558.1:0-3316 GCF_000699105.1 Pygoscelis adeliae
GGGAACATTTAAACAAACTGGACGTATACGAAAGTCCATGGGCCCTGATAGGATGAACCCATGGGTGCTGAGGGAGCTGGCAGATTATCACTCCACTCTCAATAATGTATTTATGAAGGCAAAATCATGTCTGACCAGCCTGACAGCTTTCTATGATGAGATGACTGGCTTAGTGGATGAGGGGAAGGCAGTGGATTCTGTTAATCTCTACTTTAGCAAGGCTTTTGACACTGTCTCCCGTAACATCCTTATTGACAAGCTGAAGAAAGTGCGGGCTAGGAAAGTGAATAGTCAGGTGAATTGATAACTGTCTGAACTGGCTCAAAGGGTTGCTATCAGTGGCACGAAGTCCAGCTGGAGACCAGTCACTAGTGGTGCACACCAGGGGTCAATAGTGGGACCCATACTCTTTAAAATCTGTATTAATATTCCTAACAATGAAGCAGAATGCACCCCCAAGAAGTCTGCTGATAAAAATGGGAGGAGTGGTTGACAGACCACTGCCAGCCATTGATCTTATCAATGTATATAAATACCTGAAGGGAAGGTGCAAAGCAGACGAAGCCAGGCTCTTTTCAGTGGCGCCCAGTGACAGGACCAGAGGCATTAGGCACAAACTGAAACACAGGAAATTCCATTTAAACATATGAAAAAACTCTTTTACCATGAGGGTGGTGAAACACTGCAGAAGGTTGCCCAGAGAGGTTGTGGAGTCTCCATCCTTGGAGACAGTCAAAACTGGACAAAAGACAGCCCTGAGCAACCAGCTCTAGGTGACCCTGCTCTGAGCAGGGGACTGGACTAGGTGTTCTCCAGATCCTATGGCTGTCTGATGACCCCAGGGTACTCAGCTGCTCTATAGCTGTAAAATCCCTGAGCCATGGCTGACTCCAAAGGACTTCTTGTTCTGTTCCCCAGGAATTCCTTCTTTTGCAAAGAAAATGTGAAGAAGTAACAATGATTTTTATCCTAAATCAGATAAAGACTTTTCTGACCTGTGCAAATGCCTGTGGAATAATAACTGACTACCAAAATATGGAAATTCGCACCTTTAATGTTTTGCATACCAGAGAACTTAGAGAAGACTTCTGCCTTTCTGTAGAGTGGCATTATACCTATTAATTCTATTATAGAGATACTTAATTTACTGTAGAGCAAATGGAGTGCTGCCAAAATAAATTACATGGAACCAAGATATCTGAAGCCTCCATAAATCACCACTTTTTTCTCAGACATAACTATCATTATTTATCTCCAACATAACCAGTGTTACTTCTTTCTATATCTTTCCCACAGTAATCCTTCCCTGTTTACCTTACAGCAACTTCACTTGTCAGTAGCTATGGTGCCAATATCATAACAAAATGACACAAAAGCGCTAACTACTAAACAGACCCAAAACTCTGTGAGCATGCCACAACCTGACGTTGTTGTGTGAACACCACATCTTATAGATCTCCTTGCTCTTTTCATGCCCTGCTTACGCTGGCTGGCCACAGTATTCTGACTGAGCCTTTCATAATGCTGAATAGAGTTGAAAATACAGGACTGTCTGGCGTACTGTGATACATGCTTGCCTTTCTCCCAACAGCATGTCTCTCTTGGACTATATTCTGACCGTGATCCAGCACAATTTCTTTGCCTTTTCTTGGAGAGCTGCTACCTAATCAGTTCATACAGTAAGTGCACGGAACTTATTTCTGTCTACCTATACTTCCTTGGACTTTTCCCTATTAAATGTCATTCTTTTTTTCAGATATTTTCTCTGGTATGCCAAGACCATTTAAAAATTTTAGTGTTGTTCTCCGTTCCACGAGCCATTAGGGATCCTACACAAATACCTAAAGTGTAGACAATGTGAAGATGTAAAAATACCAGGGAAAAAAGTAGCTACATCAGATAAAGCCTGAGGATTAGGAGATGCCACCTTATGTGTGAAGAATGTAGCATTTGAAACCTAATGTAAGAAAATTATCAGCTATGAAATTCCCATCTGAAGAGAGGTGAGGCAGGATTAAAGAAAGGATGGCTCAGAGTGCAATAATTAGGACTACAAATCTTCCCATTCCATATTATTTGTTTGATTAGCACTGCGACCAACAGTCGTTAACTGATCTACATAAATCTGATACCTTTAAGAAATGAACGTGCATGCAGTACAGGTCCCAGTAAATTTCCTATTTCATTATGACTTAGATTTTCTTTCCTATTTCCTGTGTCAACAAGCAACCCAACTACTGGGTAGGCCTAGAAAATCTCACTCCTAGTTTCACTTTCCTGGATGAAGCATAGAGCACAGTATAAAGAATGTGCTTCTGCATGCACTTTGTGAGTAAATATGAGAATTTCAGGTCAGAGGCTTATGAATATGACTCTTTTTCTTATTATTCATTTCAATCGAGAGAAGTAAATAAATCTACTGAGTGAAAAAAATGCATTAACAATAAACTATTTTCTTTTTTTTTTTTTTGCGGGCGGGGATTACTTTCCTTTGATATTGTGTCACATCAGGACCTTAGTTCTTAGTTGCTTTACACTCTGCTTGCAGCACCCAGTGGCTCCAGTGAGCACACCTAATAAACTGACAAGGAAGTAAATGTCTGGTATAATAAATACACTAAGTAAAACAATAAATAATTTTAATTTTTTTGTGATATATCGACTTGTCCAGTCTTTACAGTAGCAAACCATCCATAGTAGTTATGTTTTCAACACAGGGCTCTTGTCCAGAAACACACCAATGCTGCACCTTCCATCCTGTTTCAGGGTGCCATTGGCCTTCCACAGCTTAACGTGCTGTTTCTGTCAGCAGGGTAATAGCTGAGTTACAGATTCAAAAGAGAAAATAAAATGGTACAGAACCTATGCTAATTTTATATGAATCATAGAAAAAACTGTAATAGAAAAAATATTTTATAGAAAAGATTTTCCAGTTTGACAATAATCCCAGCTTTTACAGTCTAATGAAGTGCCTGACCTTCTTTCTTTCCCTTGAATAGGCCTTTTTATAGCTTTCTTCTAAATACCTACGAGCAAGAAGGGGAGCAAAATCTGCAGTTAATCATATCCTGCTCTAGAGATCAGAAACAGGTCAAGCGTAACTGTCCAGTATCTGAAACAGTAGCATTAAATAAACAGAAATAATGTCTTTATGTATATGCACGTTGATATGGCAATATAGTTGAAAGTTCTTTACAAATACAGCCATACATACCAACACGAGCGGTGTTCCCCAGGGCTCAGTATTGGGGCCAGTTCTGTTCAATATTTTTATCAATGATCTGGACGAGGGGATGGAGTATGATTCTATGATTCT
>NW_008825558.1:4005-27947 GCF_000699105.1 Pygoscelis adeliae
TGAGTCCCCATCCCTGGAAGTATTTAAAAGACGTGTAGATGCGGCGCTTAGGGACATGGTTTAGTGGGCATGGTGGTGTTGGGTTGACAGTTGGACTCGATGATCTTGGAGGTCTCTTCCAACCTTAATGATTCTATGATTCTATGATTCTATGATTCTATATCTATGAAATACAGTAGTGTAGTTTCTCTGTTTATCGTAAGACCCTTTACACAAAAGTAAAACTGTCGTCCTCTGGTGAAAAGCACGTGTAAAATATTTGAGTGACTATGTGGCTTTTAAAGATTCAGTCAATCTTTGCAAGAGCTTCAGCATAAATACATTTTCATATAAACAAAAAAATGAAAAGAAATACTACAGTTATTGATTGCAAAAGTAGAGCCTGCTGGTTACTATTTATTTAACAAATAACTCTGCCAAACAGAGAGCTTCTTCCTCAAAGACTTCATTATAACACCCCAGCTTTGCAAGTAATTTTTTTGTGTGTGGTTACACACAATAGCAGTTCCTTTGATTTCACCAGTATTCCTCTGACTGCATTTACCTTCCAAAATGCCTTTTCATGGTCTGAATTTAAGCAGATGACAAAGACAAGGGAATGGAAGCCTGCAAGACAGATGAATCGGAGGGATTTGGGCAAGGCTTCCTATGTTATCACGGGAGAGAGGTAGGTGAGCTGCTTAGAGAAGAAGCTTAACTCAGGGCTTCCCAATCACCTTCCTGCAGAGTCTGTCCAGCTCTATTTGCTATTTAGGAAGACTAAGAAGATTAGCCTAGGAAAAAGCCCAAAGTCAGATGCCTAAAGCACAGGTTGAAACCATTCTCCATTATTCCCAGTATTTGCAGAGCAGGAACAGAAGCACATAAACAACCCCGTTGTGGCAGCATTAAAAATGTAGCTTTTTTAGACTTTTAGTCCACTTCTTTGACTAGGCTAGAGATGAAATATCCTACAGTAGCAAACATGAAAGCTTCATCCTCAAGATACTTTAGAACAGAAAAAGGTTCTGCTTTCTTTTCCTCCCATAGGCCAGGCATGCAGAGATGCTAGTTTGCAAAACATTTCCCTTCAGCAAGAAGAATATTTCATAAAGTATATTTATGGTGACACTGTTAGTGTTGCAGTCTAGTCCTCAAAACTCTTTCTATAGCTAAGAAATACTGAAAATCAGACTGTTACAATATAAAAAGTTACAGTATTAGGCAATTTTAATCCCTACATATTGTAGGTCAGACAAATTTGCTACTTGTTCTTTAATACCATGCTAAGTTGAGACACACACTCGAACACACATATATGGGAAAGACATATTCATCTAATAAGGTTTTTGTTGGTAAGTATCGTGTTAGATTTCATTTATACTCTATGTCACATACCAGCGATACAATCTTTTTAGTTTACTTGGCGAACATAATAATGCTTTCAGTTTACAGAATTTTCTTTTTTCCTACCCCAGATGTGTCAGCAGGCACATAAAGAACACAGGTACATACCTCAGTGCCACTCCATCTCTAAAATAATATATACTTGGCATTATGCAAAAAATAAAGTCTTAGTAGTTACTAATTTTATAGAAGTATCATTACTTCTCATGGCTTAAATACCTGTTGTAAACAATTTTGTCTTTACAATTCTTAACAATTACATAATTTTAGCAATTGCTCATTTGTTTGGCTGAGATAAGAAAAATGATATAAGATAAAAACTCCCCTAACATACAAACATGTGCTTGCCTTCAAAATTAAAAAAAAAAAAGCCTCTCTGAAAACCATTCATGTCTTTGAAGACTAACGATTCATTTCTTTTTTCCTATTTTCAAAATATTTTAAAATCCTGACATCTCCCTTTGTAAGCATAGGCTGAAAGAAAAGATCTTAACACTCAGGCTTTACAGTCATTAAATTTACATTTATTTTAGCAGGATACTTGTACTGCACAAGTAAAAGAACAAAAAGATATTAAGGAGAAATTGTTTCATCTGGATATGTTTAAAATGTTTCCTTATAAATGATGGGTTTCAGTAATCAGTTGTTAATCCAAAGAAACAACCGATAACAATGACTGATATTTTAAATTGATTCACTAAGCAGTATATATATTTCAAAACTGAATAAACAGGTGATCTGTCACTTCACCTTGTCACCCATCACTTGGTGATTATACTGAAGTGCCCCTCACTGCATACAATTTACTCGGTGTTCCAAGATTTTGGGCAAGAGGATAAAACCACCCCGCAGTCTGAGTTTTTTTCCAGCTCTGAAGCAAAGACTAGGGAGTTTAATCCACCATCAGAGACATTTGCCCTCTCAAAAACAATGTGTTCTCTAAGACTGCAGAAATGCAGAGCAGCTGTTTCAAAACAAGATGCAGTAACTCTCTTAGTCCACTGATTGACTGCACTTAGTGGCTTTTCAGTAGCGGAAGAAAATCACATCTAACCTACCACACAGCCAGGAGCATTTGGCCACCCTTCTATGAACCTCCTGCATTTCATCTTTTCCTCAGTCTATCATAAAGGATAGTATCATAGCGTTCGTTCATTCATTTAACTTGTCTCCTTTGCTTTATTCGTTAGTGTTGGACCAGGTAACCTTCTGATACTGTTTACTGAAATGAAAGGACTAGCAAATTACTATCCTCAGTGCCCCACTTTCAAGTTCGTGTTTCCTCCAACAGTCAAAGATTTCTCTGTCGTTCTGCTAAGACGATCCCTTTGTTCTAGATGATCACAGCGGTAGGACTTCGAAAAATGTCAACTCCTTTATTATAACAGAAAAAACAATGGCAAATACCTATAGATCAGTAAGCACACATACCATTGTGAAAATCATAGGTTTTCATACTAGTAACAACTTCAGTAAAAACAGTAATTTTTTAACCAGTACAGCTATATGAATCCCTATTATAGCCGCAGCTATTGCAGGAAAAATGCCTAATACATGAAGATTTTCCCCCTTACTTCAAAGGATTAAACCATTCTGCTGCAGGCATCTTTACACCCATAGTACTGAATCCACACTGAGTGAAAAACTGTACCCAGGGAGTATAACAAGCAAACCTTAATAACAGACTCAGCAAGAGATCTCAGTCATTCTCATATCTTTTTGTGCAAGACAGGCTGAGAATACTCAAGGAGCAAAAGCCACAAGTAATTTGTAGCATTTCACAGTTACATTAACACCTCTAATTGTAACTGACAGGGCAATTAAGGCTGAAAAACGTCCCAATACAATGGCTTGTACATGATGATTGTCCCACTGAAACAACAGATCATGTATTCTATTTGGAGCAAAAGTGTTTCACTTTATTTTCCTCCATTGAAGTAGATGTCCCAGTTCATCACGCCTCATTAAAAGGTTTGTGTTGCTATAAACATGATTATTTCAAACAATCACAAGCCTTTTTATCAAGCATATAATTTAGTAATTCCCTTCTCGATACAAGTATCAAGATTCTCTTTAAAAAAGGATATTAATTGTTATATATAATCCATTTAAATAATGAGTCTTAGGCAATATTCTGAATACAAATATATTTAGGACACTTGCCCCCCCACCCTTTTTTTTTTTAAACAAAATCCAGACAATTCCTCTCATGTGCCTGGGTTTGCCAGGTTTTGTACAGTCGTTTTCCTACCAGCCTCTCTTCCTCCCACACATATGCACAGCTCCCTATGGTGAGCCATAACAAGTCAAGTTATGTCCAATGTCAGCAAGTAGTTAAATTCTGTAACAACAAATTTACAGAAATTTGTTTCTGTAAAAACTTGGTGCTTAGGACCCAATATCTACACTATATCTATTTGGAGGGGAGAGAATACTTGATTAGATCTACTCTAATCCCAAGAGACTGAATGCCCATTAGGAGTTAGGGTGCGATAGGTGCAATCTTCAGGCACACCTTATGGTTGAGGTTCATCCGAAAGGAATCCAGTTTATTTGCCCCAAGACTGCTCCACAGCATGAACTGAGGTGCAGCAACTGGAAATGATTGAGAGATTTTCTTCAAAAGCACACTCCTGATCCAAATTAAAATGCTAATGTCGATGCATCTGTATCTGCTTCTTCAAGTAGAAAACAGGTTGGTAACATGTCCATAATTCAGGAGGAAAGAATTCCTTTTCAGTTTCTGCACATATACTCAGGATTTAAGATGGGTGAGATTTTTTTTTCTCCTCTGAGAACTCTCCCACATCTTAGCTGTTAACTGTTTAGTTTCTCAGTTGCATCCTACTAATCACTTACTATATACATTTGTATATCAAACATTAAAAATATCTGGCCATACTTTACACAGCTGTGATCATAAGCATACAGGGGAAAAACAAAACAAAAAAATTAAGCTCAAATCCCACAACCTTATGCTGTATTGCAATCTTAAAGAACATATATGAATAAAAATAATCTGAAAGGTGAATAATGATAAAACTAGTTCTGGCAATTAATAAAATAGATTAATAAAATGATTGGTCTTAGAAAAGTATCCAGATCTATGTCCAAAGTGTGACAGAGGTCATGTTCAAGGTGAGCAGTGGATTTCAGAGTGTGCTTTTTTTACCTTTCCCAAATTACACTCAAGACAGATAGTGCATTGAAGGAAAAAAACCACCCCAAAACCCATAATTGCAAATGTCACAGCAACATATGGGCCTTTACAGGCCTGAAAAGCAAAGTTGAATCCATTAAAATGCCACCAAGATGATTAGAGAGCTGGAGAACTTGACATATGAAGAAGGCCGAATGAATTGTGTTTGTTCAGCCTGGGAAAGACCAGGCTTAAGCGGGTATCTCACCACACTCTATATAAAGTACCTAAAACATAGGTACAGAGAAGGAGGGGATACTCTTTTTACAAGGATGCATAGTGGCAGAACAAGAGGCAACAGGCACAAGTTGCTCAAGGGAAATGCTCTCTGGCTATATGAAAAAAATATGCACCCTGTGATCAGTTAAACACTGGAATAGGTTGCCCAGAACATTGGTGAAATCTCCATCACTGAAAATCTTAAAGACACAGCTTGACAGAGTCCTGAATAACCTAATCTATGGCCCTGACTTCTTGCTGAAGTTTGGACCGGTAATTCCAGAGATGCCTTCCCAACCCAGGCTTTCCTCTGTTTCTGAGCCCTGAGAGTTCTACACAGAAGGTGAAAAAATATTATCAAAAAATATTATCTTTTTTCCCCTTTGGAATCCTGAAGTGCAGCAGTTCATGCATGTTTTTACTTTGAAAAGGATAAACAGCAGTATGCATTTGTTTGCTTCACGCTGCAAACAATGAGAAAAGTACTGAGGCGTAGGGCTTATATCCTCCAAAGTTTCTACCTTATCTGCTACAACTTGGTTCCGTCAGTAAAAGACAGAGGTATGCTAATGTGAAGAGAAGCAGAACCCCCTCACGACAAGTTTGGAAACCCTACGTAAGCCATTACAGGCAGAATCAGCCTTGCCCTCCTCTCTTCTTCTCTCAACAAAGGCTTTGGGGGAAGAATTTGAAAAACGGAAATACCGGGTAATAAACTAGACAAGGAGGCTTCTTTTCAGCTGCAAATGTGAGGGACAATTTGAAAAGACTTTGAGTTCCTGTTGCTTTTAATCTTTCTAAAGAAAGAAAACACACTTTGAGATTGTGAAGGCCTTGCACTTGGCCTTTGTCATGGCAATGGCCTACTACCGACTTCCAAAGGAAAGAGGCTTTAGCCAATATCTTCTTCCATTTGTGTTTGGTCTGCTCTGGACACCCTTGGGCTCGTGGACCAGGGCAGAGTGATGGCTACTCAGGAATTGCTTCTGATATGGAAGTTACTGGTCACTGCCTTTCATGTCTCTGTTCCTTAGAGTGACCAGCGTCCTTGCTTTTTTCTGTACTCTAATTCACCCTTCTCTGCTGTCCTCCTTCCCTTAAATACTCAGAGTATTTCCTCATGATACACTACTTAAATACTGGTGGCTGCCAACACTTGCCTACATTAGCTTTGCATAGCAATTGCAAACACTTAGATGAAATAAGTGCAGAATGAGTCAGATAATTCAGTAATACAAACTGGAAACCAGTTTTGGGGTTTTGGTGGTTTGGGTTTTTTTTCCTCAAAGCTGTGAGCAGCTTGTTTAAACACATATAAGGCCAAATGAAGTTTATGTTAGAAAAGATTTTAACAGCACATGGCAAAACTTATAAGAAGTTGACAATAATGTAATCTTTTTGTAGAATTCAAGACACTGTTGCAAATGACAGCTCTGATCCGCTGCCGTATTAGTTTTTATACTAGTATAAATGGATCTACATTGTTGTATTAGGCTGTTATATGGCATATAACACGGTGGTCAGAACCAGCAAATATCTAGAGAACAGAGGCAAACCCCAGAGGCCTTTACCTTAAGATTCCGTGCTATTGCTAGTTCACCTTTTAAATCTAAATTAAAGCAACCGAAAACAACAAAAGCAAGTGCCGTTTCCACAAAAGACCACCCACAAGGTGCTTCCTCGCAGAATAAAGGGCTGCCGACCGGTGAGTACCAAGGCTTCTCTTTTTGAGCCTGCGACAACTAGAATTTACAGTCTTCTCCACTGGGTGGCAACCTAGGATGCAGCAACAGAAAGAACTGCTCTTTCCGGAGGACCACCAAAAAAAAGATAAATCCTCCACTGTTAATGTTTACCTAAAGTTTTTTCTTCTGTTGATGTTGCACTTGGCAATGCTATGAACTTGGGGAAAAAAAATTAATTTTGAACAAAAGTGACTGATTATGGCCTAATCAGATTGGATGCAGTTCAAACAAGTATTAACATAACCCTAAAAAAATCCCATTTTTTGTTTGTTTCTCTTCAATCATAATCGGTCATGAAATGTGAACTATAGTTGCCATTAGAAGTGTTTGAAACTAATGCTGACTTTTGATAAGTGTCTTCTCACGTGCATCATGGTTACAGTTCTGCAGTTTTTTTAGAATGAATGATTTTAATAGTCACTCAAATTTATAGTAAGAAAATGTGAGATGCAAATAGGGAAAAAAAAAACAAATACTGCATCTCTGATCTGTTTAAAATGCAAAATGCACTTCCTCTGTCAAAATTCCCTAGAACAAGGACTCCTTTCCAAAATACATGTAAACAGACTCACTTTGTTTTCTAAAGTTATTCTGTGGCTACCAGAAGAAAAAACAGGAATAATAAAATGACAAAGTCCACTTCGTCATTGTTGTACTTTGATTAATGTGACTCCACTGAAGTGAAAATAAAGAAATGGAGTGCAAAGAAGGAAGGCTTGAAGTGGAAGACAAAGTAGAGACAAGAATATGGAAATCAGTGGGAAGAAGATGTGAAAAATACTGGATGAGAAAGGTGTGCAAATACAAGGTAACCTAAGAAAAGTTATGAAAAATGAGAGGAGGATGACAGATTAGAGGGAAAGAAAGAAAAAATCACACTGGTATTTTCTTCCAAAGAAATAACAGGCAATAATATGTAAGTTTGAGCTTTTCATACTGTATGAAATTAAGAAAAATGTTTGTATCTTTTTGTCACAGTGGGGAAGCCAATAAAACTTCAAAATGTTTCTGCTGTAACTTCTAGCTCTCACTTCCTAGTTCTGAGGGATTGCTGCAAAGCAGGACATCGTGGATCCATGGTACACATGCCATGAAGTGAATGCACAAGTGTGAGTGATCATTAGATGACAGCTGTTTTATATTCATTTGAGTGCCCAACAATATCTTTTTTTTTCATTTTTGTAAGAAGAAAATGGTTCAGAAATACCCAGTATAATATCATGGAGAAGAAGTTCAAATGGAGAAATGTTTTCACTCAAGAAGCTCCACTCTCTAAGCAACCACTTTTTAAGGTTAGCCAGCAGGGACTTGGAATAAAACATATACTGCTACGCTTTCTCCCTTCTCTTCCTTGGGTACAGTCCTCCAGTTTCTGGCAATTTATAGAAATTAGAATTATATTGTAATGTTATCAAGAGTCCTTGATGAATTATTCCATGAATTTGTCTAGCCATTGTTTGAACGCAGATACACTTTTGACTTCCACAACATCTTGGGACAGAGATTCTGTGATTTAATTATACACTATGTGAATAAGTACCGTCCTTTTTTTGTTGGCTGACCAGACTTCATTTATTGTTGGCAACTGTGAAGGACTATTGCCTATTCACTTTTTCAAGTTTAGGTGCTGGAAAACTGTTTTGGAGTTAGATCTCCAAATGTTCCAGGAAAGTGGTCTCATTTAAAGAGAAAACCACAGTCATAGGAGGACATATTATTGTCACTATTACCCTGGTGTCCCCCCTTTTTTTTTTTTTTTTTTTTGTGTGTGATGAAAAACATGCCCCAGGGTTGCTAGTTTTAACATGCTATAACATAATACTTTTTAATGTGGATTAATCATGAGTTATTTTAATTTTGATTATATTGGTGCTGATTTTTTGTTTGCTTGTTTGTTTGGAAACAAAATTTTGCAGCAGAAAGTTTAGCTATTTCCCAAATTTTCTGACATTATCAAGGTATTACAATTAGTTTGAACTCATGACAAATACTAAGGCAAAAAAGTATTTTAATTTTACTAAATGCAAATTTTTACAGAACAGCAGTGATATTGTGAGACAGATGTGGCTAATAAAAATATCATGCCTTACTGGAAATCTGGCTTGCTTTCCAGCTGTTCCCTTCAACTACCAGCTGACCTCAAGACTTTAAACACAATTTCCCATAGCTGGGATCTATTCATTTGACAATGTCTGTCCTCAGGCTTAGCTTCCCCAAACAGAAGCTAACTTCAGGGTGATATCTCCACTTTTGTCCTATCATCTCAGCAGATTTCAGTTGATGGATTTCATTTATCCTCCAGGTTTATCTCCTCCAAATTAATATAGTTAGGGAATTCATCTACCTTCAAGTCTCCTGAAAAGCTCCTCCCAATGGAGTGAATTTAGTTGTGTTCAACACCTAACGGACAGAAAATCTGACTACAGTATATGTGTGTACCTCTTCATTGCAGGCAGACAGGTGAAGGTGAAGTAGCATTACTCCCAGATGCACACAAGTTTAAATGCATAAGCTGAGAATTATTTTATACACACATATAAATGAGAAAAATGAACTTACTACACTGCCTGTTTATCAGAAGATGAGACTTCCTAGGACATGAGTTGTTCTGTCCCTAGAGAAAGAATTCGTTCTCTTCCCACAAAATGATAATCTTATGTATTCAAGGTCTATTTCATGCGCATGGAAAAGGAAATTAAAAAGAAGGCAATGCAAATCCCAAATAGTTTAAATGCTTTCTGGAGGTGATGGAAGTATTAGAGAAAACTGCTCATCTGAACAACAGCTGTAGGATCTTTTTATATATGGCTTCTCTTCATGTATTCCACTACAATTTGTGTACACAGCTGAGACAAGAGTTTTTCTTGTCATGAGCATCTGTTTGACTCATCGTATGTGCTGTATCTATCACTGTGAACTGTTCCAATGGCAGTGTTGAAGCATCTGCCACGTAAGCTCTCTCTACAGAGGAGTTCAAAGCCTAGAGGAATCTGAAAGAAGGAAGCAGCGAAAAGCAATTCAATGAGCTTCAGCTGATGTTCAGAAAACTTGTTTTTCTTTTACCTCCAGTGGTCATCTTCTGGTGACATTTACCTAAGGAGGGTGCACAGTGGTGCACCTGTAACTACAGCTCCCTGAGGCACAGGGTAGAAGTGACCCATTTCTGTACTTTCTTTCTGATAGCCATGAAATATGCTTTGAATTGTCTCTATTTGTTCTCTTAGGGTGCAAACCTTTTTCCATCAGACTTACACGTCCTTGAGGGCAAGATTCAGATCTTCTAAACTAGGCAGCTCCTCTGTGCTGCTCACTCCAAGTGATTACAGTGGTTAGAAACAGCCGTTCCACCAGCGCTAAGTAGGACGTGTCTCTCTCCATTGACTATACAGACTCAAGAAGTCCAGATTAGATGCCTAAGTTTTGCATAGCTAAAGACGTCAGTTGAATCTCATCCCCAAAATGAAGTCTTCCTTGTATACTCAAAGATGGCATTATCAACATATGAATCCAAAAGAATCAACTGTATTGACTGAAGCATGAGCTAAATTATTTTTAATTTTAGATCTTTCATAGGTGCCTAAGCAAATAAACAAATTCTGGCTGTTTGACCCAACTTTTTTTTTTCTGTAATTATATTCCTTTACTAAGCAAGTAAAAGTATGGAAGAGGTGGCAGAGCCTAGCTATCAGCTCTTGAACTGGGTGGTAAAAAATTCTCCTTTGAAAAACTAATTCCCTAGATATAAAAATATGGATTTGAAATTAAACAATTACTGCCAAGATCTCTGTGAATACAGTCTGTGCTGTCAAAAGGCTGAAGGGCAGTACTCCAGAATGAGCTTTCATTGGTTTGGATCATAGTCAAATCTTTCCTGTGCTAGAAATATATGCAGTCAAGAGCCAGTTGCCCTTATCTTGGGATTCCTGTTCAAGGAATTGAAGAAAATATAGTGATAATCTGCAAATACAGCAGGCTTTTGCTCAAAAAATAACTATAATGGTTTATGCAGTCTCTCTCTGTTAGCTGCTGTCTAGAACCCCTGTACCATTCAGTACTGCTCTTCTACCGTTCAGTGCTGCAGTGTGTTAACTGACCGTGTTTAATACTTTTCAATGGAAAATGAAACATCCTTATACCAAAAACATTGTTTGTTAGGATTTTTTAATCAGTCTTTATTTAAACAGCTTCTGTACAAGGATTTCAGGAGGCACTGATAATATCTTTTTCTTCCCTAAGTAGAACAGAACATGTTCCTTTGATGTTTGAACTGAAGTCAATATTAGCTAACTGCCATGCTATCTTTGTAGATTCCAGAAGTATTTCATTAAACAAAAACAAAATGCAGTTTTATTAGATTGTAACATAGGATAGGTTTATTACTTCCTCTATTACTGTTGTACTTACGTGTGATTCAGAGGTTTTGAAGACATCAGGATATGAAAGTGAGACATATTAAAAGAAGGATTAGTAGGAACATACTTGTGTACAGGAACATAAGCTTCTCTCAGATATTGTTGTCATCATATTTGGAAAAAGGACAGGAACATACCAATTTTTACAGCACTTTCTAAGAACTGGAGACTTAAAACCTGGAGTTCTAGATGCCATAACCTCTCCTACAGTGAAAATACGCTTAGGAAACAGAGGGAAAATAAAAGGAAAATTTCATATTTTTTCCATAAACACCCTAACTCTCCAAATCCATTCCTAATTTTATCTAGCCTTTAAAACGAAACAACTTTAAGAAACTATGCAAAACAGAAAGTTTGATACCTTTTTCAAGAATATGTTCCATCTTTGACCAAAGGTATGAGAAAGAGCTAGAGTGGTGCTTGGTCCTGCACAATCCTTTATACTGCTTACCCCACTTACCTGCATACATCACTTTGACCAGAAGATCAGCACTAGCAAAAACTGATCAACACTGCTATATGGCATTACTTTCAGTATATGGGTCAACAGGCGTACCTAGTTTTCTGGTGAAATATCTCAAACATTTAGGCATAATGGTTCTGGATCAATGTCCCAGGTTTAACACTTAGTGTTTAGGGTATTTTGGTTTTTAATCTCAGCATAGATACTTTGCATTAGTTGTTTACATATATCTGAGTTTCTAGATATTTTAAACTTAGATAACATAAATTCTACCACTACCTTTAGACTGATGCCCTTTACAGCCAAGGGGCAGAAACAAGTCCTTCTAGGAAGTTCTGTCCGACTATTTAAAGACTAAATGAATTGCATCCTACAAGGGTCCATTTATCTCTTTACTGAAAAAGAGCCCAAAAAGCCCATTCAGATGTGTATTTCTTCACAAAAATACCTGGAGTAAAAGAGATGAAGAATATCACAGGTTTTAACATGGCAAGCTCTTACTAACATAAGGCATAAATGTGTTTAAAAATTAACATGACAGAGATTCACACCTCACACTCCCTAGGAGAAGAAGCTACATCTTACTACACCACAGTATGCTATAGTGCAATCCTTCCATCCATAGGCATGGGATTTTCTCCAATGTACATAATGATTCCTAACAGTTTGAAGGAAGGTCTTGCTGGTACAAGCTATTCCAAGCAGCAGAGGGGTCTCTTTTATTGTGGAAAACAGTTCATTGTGAGTTTGGACTGTGTTTTATGCTTCATATTTTCTTTCTCTGCCTCATAGGTATCAAATATGTATTTGGGAGGAATCTGCACAGTCTCCTGTTGCATGAATGCAACAATTTAATTCTGCTGCTTTGATCTGTTCTTCATAATAACTTCTCATATGAAATCTTAGGCACTAGCTGAACATAAAAACCTTTCAGATTTGGACATGGCTACTCACACTAGTGCTTGACTGGGTCACTTACTAAGCCTGCAGCATGGCATATATAAGCATGTTCATGTTTCCTTTTCGTTAGTTTTTGTTTCAGTCTTTTTCAGAGATAGTTGTCACTGAAGCACTCATAGCAGATATGTGCTTGCCTACATGGCTAAACTCAAAACATCACTTGGAACATACTAAAGATGCAAATGTGTTAACTGGGCTAGCAAAACATCATTAAATTTCTGTGTGGGATACTACACTTTCATAATTAAAATTCTTTTTGAAGTAAAGTAGCTTCAGTTTGGTTTATTCATTCAATGAACTGAGTCAAAGATGAGCTAACATCACTGATTTCTAAATTTCCGGTCTTCATTAATTCAGCTTAATTTTCCCAAGTGCCCACATGTGGATGAGTGCTAAAAAACTTTGGCCCTAAGAATGCAGAGTTAGACTAGAAACAGTTAGAACAAAATGGTCATTTTAATGAATATAAGCCAACTTGTGCCTCCCTTCATATAATTCTAAAGGAATATGAGAAGCAGCTGAGCTGCTAAGGAAGATAAGAAACCATAACTTTTATTAAAGAGAACAGACGACACAGTATTTTGAAGTATATGCTCGTAGATTCACAGTTGTGAATGGCAGATTAGTTTTACTTCATTAAAGAGGATATAATGATTCTTTTAACTACAAAAGAACAAGAAGAATTTGATACAATTGGAAAGAATAATATTCATTGCTAGAAAAAATGAGTGAAATCATTCTTTGAATGAATTAATAATATTATATGAATACCCATTTTTTATCATCTGTGTTACATAAATGACATTAACAAAATCCAGCTGTACATATAATAGGACTATATAAAGTGAATTTTTTCTTATATAGAGAAAAACTTACTGCAAACTTTCACAATTAGACACATAGGAAAAATCAGTGGTTTTCACATAAGACTCCCAACCGATTTCCAGATCTCTAAAATCACCCTGCTTGAGTATCTAAGTCATCTGTGAAAATGTAAAAAACAAAAACCCCAGCATAATCTAAGTTTCAGTAGCGTATTTTCACAGTCAGTACGGGATGCTCAAGGAATATCTGACCTATAGTCTTCAGCAGATGCAGCATAGCAACACGAAGGTTGAAGGGAACACCTGTAAATGCTGCGGTGATGAACATCAGTACTCAGAAGTTTCCTGTCTGGAGTGGTAGGCCTGCAGTGTTTATAGAGTGGAAGAGGACCCCATAGAAGAAATTTCACAGCCCAAAATATTGTTTAAATAATTCATTGAGAGCTGTTGTATTAAATTGCCATGGCTAAAGGTGATAAATAATTTGGTTTTAGGAATATAAAGTATTTCAGAACATCACGGTGTGAAAGGGGCCTCATTGTAAAATATCACTGGACTTAATATTTGAAAGATATCCTGTATATCAAAGTTGAATTCAGTTAGATCATATTTCCTTTATAAGAACTTCAGTGAGGCACAAATACACAAATCTTCTGTCTAGTATAATCCGCTATGATTCATAGTTATTTATTTTATGTTAGGCTTATTTTTGAACTATGCAGCAAAGCCTCTTGCATGACTTTTCCTTGGTATTAATATGAAACCTTATTATACAAAAAGGAGATGATAGATTTTTTTGGGTTTTTTCCTCTGTTGTTTCATGTCATAAACTATGGTAAAGTAGTCCTGAATTCCCTAGGAAAACCTCTAAGAGTCATCAGATCACTAATACTAAATTCTGGAGTAAGTCTATTTTTCTATGGCTGTGTAAAATGAAAGAACAAAACACTCCAAAATGAAGGCACGATGATGTCATAATTCAAACTTTTAGAATATCCTTGGTCACAGTTCTTTCTCATGCCTATTTTTCAACAGTCTTCTGTGACTTTATAAATGCTCTTATTTATTTAATGTGGCTCTAATCATGTTTTTAAATTTAAAAGTCAATGCATTTTGTGAATTATTACCAGCTTAATAAAAATTAATTCACCCAGTGTAAGAACCCCTGCTGTGCATGACAAACAACGCAAATGTTTCTAGGACAAACACTACAGAAAATTATGTATTTGCTCAAGCAAACAAAAGGAAAAACAGATCATTTATCTTGAGGCACTCAAATGCAATACATATTTTGCTGCTTTTACGTAACTAAATAAATTCCATCCTGAAGTGTCATGAGATTTATCTAAGCATATATTGAGAACTATTACCATTATTAAAGCAGGAATTATTTTATTTTTATAGCTCATGACAAAACATTGAACAAACCCCACAATTAATATAAACAAAGGGATCATATGCCATTTCATTTTTTCCCCTAATGTCAGACTTGGATCTCCTAAAACCAACTGACACAGGGATCTGAATTTCAGTTTTTATATAAACTACCTAGTTTTTATATAATCTATCATCAAGCCAGTATCTTTCTTTCTTCTAATTTTTGTCTTTTTCTGGAATAAATAGTTCAGATTATATTCTCCACTATAATTCCCAAATTCATTACACTAACCTAAAAGTAATGTTTAAGATTTCTCAAAAGAAAATACAACAAAAAGTTACCTCCAGAAAATCAGCAACTAGAATAATATAATTATTTTTTATTATTCAATTACATGTTGTTGCCAGAAATAGAAATGCCTTTTCTTTTCTATGTTGACACAGAAAAATTTATCATAAGCCCCTCTCATTCTTCTGGTAAGTGAAGTAGGATTAATAAGATATTATTTGTATTTAGGAGGGCAGCGGTAAAACTAATGGTGGTG
The DNA here is from genome assembly GCF_000699105.1 of Pygoscelis adeliae. Classification (NCBI taxonomy): domain Eukaryota; kingdom Metazoa; phylum Chordata; class Aves; order Sphenisciformes; family Spheniscidae; genus Pygoscelis; species Pygoscelis adeliae. The sequence goes on from NW_008825558.1 coordinate 19,136, forward strand.
CTGATTAGTCACCGAATATATCCTGATGTCAGCAGTTTTCCAAATGGAAATGTATAAACCATAATGAAAAAATCCTCCTGAATTCAGGGAGGACCTTTGGAAACCCATGTTCTTACAGGCCAGATGACCTGATTTTTCATTACAGCCCAGGTGCCATATGCTGGTGACTTCACTTCCAAGCATCTCTAAAGGGGCAGCAGCAATTCAAAACAAAAATACTTCTGATTTCAGGCATTTGGATTTAACCATTTCTTTAATTTTAATTTTCTTTTTTTTTTTTATTTTCTTTACAAAACATTCAGCCTACAAATAGCTTTATCCACCATTTACCCCTTCAGTTGACTTGGTTTTTTGGTATCTGAAAACTTCTGGTTAGCTTGCTGTGGAATGCTAGTGGTGCTAAGATTTTATGAGTTGTTCATGGGAAGACTGAACATTCACAGTTCTGGGTCAGGCATTTCCAAATTTGCAGATTGTGAGGAAGCACATATTTACAATTGTTTTTCTCTATGCATCTGTCACTGGTCCTTGTTGGCAATAGTATATTAGGCAAAGCAGTAAGAGCCATAATGGGCTGTTCCCACATTTCAAGTTGCTCAGGCAAATCTTTTGCATAGGTGGCAAGTGGTGCCTTTGATGGCAGTTTACATTCTGCCTCATTATAAAGTGATGACTAGCTCAAATAGAAGAAAACTATAAGGAATTCATTAGATCTCCTTATAGTACCATTTATCTTCTTTTGTTGGCTAAGAAGGGATTCAGGATTGTACTCTTGTTTCAGAATATTTAAGAATAAGAAGAGAAAATTCCTTTCCCCAGCCTAAGAGCTGTGCTAAAGCTAAGCATTTATGTGATGATAGATGCTTATTATAATCACTTTCTAACAACTTGTTCAGCAATTAAAATCAATCATGCTGTTTAACTCCTCTTAATTTGGATACTTTAGATATGTGTTTCATATGAAACTCTTCATTCTGAACTTGATTAGCTGTTTTTAATAATCTCCATTACTCTTGAATCCTTCAACACACATTATTTTACTATTTTCTTCTCTCACACCTATTTTTATTTCAGTGGACTCACTGGTCTCAGGATGTACAGTACATATTCTGCTCTCCTCTGTGGATTTTTAATCCATCTCTCTTCACATTCTAGCCAGGCACTCTGGACTACCAAAACTATAAATGTCAGTTAAACCACTTTACGTTCATGAACAAGAACAATTTCAGTCTATTTGCACAATTCCCGTTATTTTAGCTTTAATGCTAAGATGCCACTGAAATTCTGAACTGTTGCATGCAATTCTTCTTGTATGCTTTGGTAGTGCATACCTTATTAATTGCAATTCCTCTTTTTCCATTGAACCTAATGAATCCTATAACACTAAATTCCAAGTACTTCATCATGGCACTCAGTTATGCCTTTGACACTGAAGTTTGAATTTCATGCCTGGCCACTGTATTCACACAATTGGGTAAAATAGCTGAAGGGCTGAAGACTCCTCTGAGACGTCCTCTCCCTCATTCTGCAGCGATGTGGACCTTGCGAGAGTAGTCTTGCTCCTGCAAGTCCTGCCCGCTACCAATCTTGTCTGACATGAATACAGGAATTTGGGGATTCTGGTCTCAGTTTTGATAAAAGCATGAGCCTACACGGTGTGAGAGGCTAGATTCAGAATCAAGGGCCATATTGCCATGACATTACGATTTAAAAAAAGAAAAAAAAGAAAAAAAAGGCTTAAACCAAAAAGGAAACAGCTGAAGCATATGAAATGTAAACTGTTAAGTAAGCTTTCATTTCAATAATACCCTCTTTTTCTTTTTCTGACCTTTTCCCATACGAACTTGATAATCTCTTAGATGGCATTAGAGACGGCAAAGGCTATAAGATTTATCTGAGATATGATATTACAGCTGTTAAAACCTTGGACTTGGACTACTTCCTTTAGAAGAATGCACAGAAAAGGAGAAAGAAGAACTGCAAAGATTTTTTTAAACCATATCTATCTTCTGTCTCCAGGGCTTATTGCTACTTGCAGCTTGAAACACAGATACAGCAAACAGTCTTAGCAATCTCATCAGGTCCTGATACACTCACACCAGCATTATGTAGCTTATGATATCGCCTTCCCATGTCAGGCCCAAAATTGCAGTCATCACCAGCTATGGCACGTGATTTTTAAATAGAAGGCAAAAACAGACGGAAGTGATGGAGAATCTCAAAACAGATAAAATCTATTTATCTTTAAGTAATTTGAACAATACAGACTTTCCCCCACCTGTGCCAGGAACACTGCACAGATGAATTCACCAGCATCTTTATTTATTACTATACTAGTTGAGGGGGTGGAAGAAAAAAAGAAGAAAAGAGGGTGAGTCTACAGGTTCAGGTGTTCCTCAGTACTTACAGAGAAAAGCGATGATGCCTGCTCAGGTCGTTATTGCTTCTAAAATGTCACAGTATCCTAGGATCATGGCAACAGAAGTTGAGCAACACAGGATTTAGATAATCCTAGATTCAGAATCAGAGGGCTGAAGGAGATTTTAAGAGGTTATCCAATTTATCTCTGTATCTCTAGGGAAAAATTGGCTTTTGCTGCAACATTTCTCAGTGCCTTGCCTTGCCTGTTCTTAAACATCCTCCTTCAGGCAGACGCTGGACCCCAAAACTACCTATTTTTATCCCTTATTGTCCTTGCCACTAGAAAACTCTCCCTAACATTTAATCAGAATATATTTTAAATGTTTGCTAGGTGTCCTAGCCATTATGGAAGCAGATGACAGATACTTTTCTTCCCCCTATCAACAGCCTGTTTGCACTTTACATTTTCTCCTAACAGTTTTTCTTTTCCAGGTTAAACAAATCTAATTCTTTGACTTCTTTTTTGTAAGCTGAGTTTCCTAGATTCTTGATTGATCTCATAATGCTTCTGGGAAAACTCTTTGAGTATGCAACAGTTTTCCTGAAAATGCTAAAATTGGGCTCAGGCTGAGTTTCATCAAGATCATTTTGAATTGCTTACCCTGGTTTTTGCATGTTCCTGGTCCCTTCTAATCTGGTTTGCCTACACAGCGGTTAGGCTCACTGCCTCCAGTCCACATTCCCAAAGCCTGACATCTTCATTTCCCTTCACAATATCCTCAGACACAATCACTTCCGATCCTGCTCATCTCCTAATAGATCTCTTCGTTAGTTGTTTGATTCATTGATCCATTCCAAATGTCATTTCCCAGCACAATCTGTGGGGCAGATCTGGGGCCTTTCTTGCTCAAACACAACCTCCTTGTTTCTGAATTTGCAGAATGTGTTTGTTTGAGTGTGTTTCTGAGGCCGAGTTTGACTTTCCATAACCAAGAGAAATCTCCAGGCACCGCACGCCCAATGTGTGTGCTCCTCTCCCACATGCTTGTGTCACACGTGCCTTACTTTCATAGCAGGCACACAGACGTGCCTAAGCACAAAGAGTGCCCATTTTTCCCTAGATTAACAGTTCTGTAATAATAATAATAATAGTAAAAAAACCCTGATCTCAGTCAAAGCACAGGAAAGATTTTTTTTTCCCCTTCAGTTACAAAAGAACAAATATAAACAAAAAAAATCAAACAAATTACATTTTGACTGAGTAACAAGGCAAAATGAAGGGGAGGAAGAGGACAGATGTGAGCACCTTCTTACAGCTACCGAAGCAAGAGAATATGTACCACAATATATTTAGTGTACAAGTAGAAGTATTGAGATGTAGGAACTAATCTGCAGGTCTTAGCTCCAGTTGATACCCTAGACCAACTCAGAGTATCCTGCTTTTCTGGTTTTACTCAGCACTCTGTACTTCTAAACATTATCTACATGTCAGCTCTTTCAGGAAGTTAACGTTTTTATATATATATTTAAAAAAAATATACATACAAATACTAAATATTTTAGTAAGGAAATTTATAAGTTAAACTAATATCAAAGTGGTCTTACTTTTAAAATACAGTGCTTTTGTCACCAATTATATCTTTAGGTTGATCCATAAATAAATAAATTGCATTAGTTAAATACTTTTAGTCAAATTAAATTACTTTTAAAAGACACTATCGTCTAGAATTCAGTAGAATGTTTCATTTATGTATAAGGACTGAAGTGTCTAATCAATCAAAATCAAACAGCATAGTACATATATCAAACTGTATCATTACAGTTAGTGATGGTGTGGCTGAGAGCCTCTAGGTGAGGATTAGGGGGATGGAAAACAAAGGAGATACTGTAGTGGGTGTCCACTACCAAGCACCCAGCCAGGATGATAGCACTGATGACTTACTCCATAGGCAATTAGGAGAAATCTCTGGATCGGTAGCCCTTGTCCTTATGGGAGATTTCAACTGGGAATATCATACTGCTGAGACGAGCAGGTCTTGGAAATTCTTGAAGTTTGTAGGAAATAACTTCTTGTCACAGGTACTCAGTGAGCCAGCTAGGAAAGATGCCCTCCCACACTTGCTGTTTGTGAATAGAGAAGGACTCGCGGGAGATGTGATGGTAGGTGACTGTCTTGGCCACAGTGATCATGAAATGGTTGAGTTTAAAATTTTCAGTGTAATGAGAAAAAAGGACAGCAACAGAGTTGCTACCCTGGACTTTAGGAGAGCAAACTTTAAGCTATTCAGGGAACTATTTAGCAGAGTACCTTGGGAATCTGCTTTTGAGGGCGTAGGAGTCCACGAGTGCTGGTCAGTCTTTAAGAACCACCTTTTAGAAGCACAGGAGCAGGCAATTCCACTGTGTCATAAGTCAAGCAAGCAGGGCAGAAGACCAGCTTGGCTGAACAGGGAACTCCTTGTGGAGGTCAACAGGAAAAATAAATTGTATGATCTCTGGAAGCAAGGTCAGGCTTCGCAGGAAGATTATGGAGCCATGGTTTGTATATGCAGGGAGAAGACACGAAAGGCCAAAGCTCAATTGGAGTTGAAGGTGGCCAGTGTTGTGTCAGATAACAAGAAGGGCTTTTTAAAGTACGTTAATAGCAAGAGGAGGTCTAAAGAAAACATTGGACCAATACTTCTTGAAAATGGTCATCTGACTAATAAGGATGAAGAAAAAGCAGAGACATTAAATGCGTTTTTTGCCTCAGTCTTTAATAATATTGATAGATCTTGGGCTGCCCGGTCCCCTGCGTTGGAGGACTATGAGTGTGGGAACAGTGACTTTCCTTTTGTGGACACTGAAATTGTAAGGGACCAGCTGTATCAGCTGAATGTTCACAAGTCCATGGGGCCTGATGGGATTCATCCCAGAGTACTGAAGGAGCTAGAGGATGTTATGGCAGGACCCCTCTCGATCATCTACCAAAGGTCTTGAGAGCCTGCGGAGGTCCCTGCTGACTGAGAGCTAGCCAGTGTTACTCCAATCTACAAAAAGCGTGTGAGGGAAGACCCAGGGAACTACAGACTTGTTAGTCTAACCTCAGTTCCTAGAAAAATTATGGAGAAGATTATACGGAGTACTACTGAAAGGCATTTAAAGAATAATGCAATCATCAGGCACAGTCAACACGGGTTCACAAAGGGAAAGTCCTGTTTAACTAATTTGATATCCTTCTATGATAAGGTCACCCACCTAGTGGATGAAGGGAAGGTGGTGGATGTAGTTTTTCTGGATTTTAGTAAGGCTTTTGGTACCGTCCCTCATAGCATCCTTCTGGACAAGTTGTCCAAGTGTGGGATGCGTGGGTTCACAGTGTGCTGCGTGAAGAACTGGCTGAAGGGCAGAACTCAAAGGGTTGTAGTGAATGGGGCTACATCTGGCTGGCAACTGGTCACTAGCAGTGTTCCTCAGGGTTCAATTCTAGGGCCAGTCCTGTTCATTTATCAACCATCTGGATGCAGGAGTTGAATGCACCATTAGCAAGTTTGCTGATGATACCAAACTGGGAGGTGCTGTTGACTCTCTTGAGGGACAAGATGCCTTGCAGAGGGATCTAGATAGATTGGAGCACTGGGCTATGATTAATGGCATGAAACTTAACAAGTCGAAATGCCAGATTCTGCACCTAAGATGGAGTAATGCCAGGCACAAGTATAAATTGGGAGAGGAATGGCTGGAGAGCAGCCCTGCAGAAAGGGATCTGGGGGTGCTGGTCGACAGCAGGCTCAGTACGAGTCAGCAGTGTGCCCTGGCAGCCAAGAGGGCAAACCGCACCCTGGGGTGCATGAAACACAGTATCACCAGCCGGTCAAAAGAGGTGATTATCCCGCTGTATTCAGCGTTGGTGCAGCCTCACCTTGAGTACTGTCTGCAGTTCTGGGCCTCACAATTTAAGGATGTGAAGGTCCTTGAATGCATCCAGAGGAGGGTAACAAGCTGGTGAAAGAGCTGGAAGGAATGTCCTATGAGGAGCAGCTAAGGACTTTGGTTTGGAGAAAAGGAGGCTGAGGGGTGACCTCATTGCTCTCTACAGCTTCCTGAGGAGGGGAAGTGGAGAGGGAGGTGTTGAGCTCTTCTCCCTGGTATCCAGTGACAGGACATGCAGGAATGGTTCAAAGCTGCACCAGGGGATGTTTAGACTGGACATTAGGAAGCATTTCTTTACTGAGAGGGTGGTCAAACACCGGAACAGGCTTCCAAGAGAGGTGGTCGATGCCCCAGGCCTGTCACTGTTTAAGAGGCATTTGGACAATGCCCTTAACAACATGCTTGAACTTGGTCAGCCCCGAGTTGGTCAGGCAGGCATCAAGTTAGGCCCCCTCAAGTGATATAGGCTATTCTATTCTATTCTATTCTATTCTATTCTATTCTATTCTATTCTATTCTATTCTATTCTAAACATAGTAATAGTATGATAATATAATGTAATAATAACTAAAATATAATAGTACCATATAATATAACAATATAGGTTTGGAAAGATATAACATATTAATAGTAAGACTATAAGCAGCCAGAAGTAATGATACAAGAATCTTGTTCTTAGGAAATCTGTAATTACAAGATGCTAACTTCAAATTGTTACTGAAATATTTGGTAGGAGTAGTATAACTCATTTGGGGAAGGGCAGCAAAACAAAAGCCAGGAGGTAAAGTTGAGATTAAATCTCAAATATATATATCTAAAGAGAGGACATCTCATCTTGAGAAGGTCGTTGAAACCTTAGGAAAGTTTCCCAATGAGACTATCAAGGGAGTCAACCACTCATTGGGCTTTGGTGCTGCTAAAGCATTGGACTACCCAAGAAAATAAAGAAAAGCAGGACTGTAGCTGTTTGCTGAAAGGGTATCCGTTAAGTTTCCTTAGGTATCATTAATCAATAAATTACAGCTCCTACCTAACCTTTTTACAGATACCGGAAGGTGCAGGCTGTCACTGTTCCTTCTACTTAGTACCAGCTATCTCCCACTTTACTAACTCACCTCACAGCCTTTAGCCACTTTCCTTGATATCACCCTTGATACTACCTACTAATACATGCTGTATTAACAGCATTGTCTTTATAAAAAAATAATTGCAATGAACTTTTTACTATTTTGGTCTCTGTCACCACACGGACTTCCTGCTCAGAGAAATACTTGTTTTGGTGATGAGAGCAATAAAGGAAAAACATAGAGATCAGCTCTCTGAAAATCCTTCTGACATCCACAAATGCTAGTGTTTTGTAAGCTGTGAAATATATTGATTCCAGAGATAGATAAACATCCAGGAGCATAGCAGTTTATTATTATCTCTTCTTTGCCATTGCTGCTGAATGATGTCTCCCAAGCTGCTCCATACATAAAACAATACATGTATTTCACCTTTAAAATGTTTTATCTTCATGTCTTAACCTTTAGCTGTCTCCTGAGAAACCATATATATTAAGAGATTACTTCATCCTTCAGAGCCAGAGAAAGTTTTAAGCAAATAGCTTGAGTCTGTTATCACACACTCTGTATTAAAAAGAGCATTTTATAAAGATCAAGCTCAAACAAAAATCCATGTTCTCTTTCTCCAGTTGTATTTTGTAAATGCCAATCCAGCTTCTTTTCCAGTATATGTTTAGGTTCTGTAAATTTGCAGGAGAAATGTCTGAAGAACAGTAGAATTCTTTTTTTCCTCAAAATAGAGATGCAGGGAATTTTTTTTTTTACTGTTTACAGGTGAAGCCTGAGAGAACAAAAGTCATGCTGATTTGTTTTTCAAACCAACCTTGACACACACCTAGGGAAACAACGTACTTGACTCGAGTTGGAAGCTACTTCAGAGACACACGAAATGCAAAAGAAAAAAGTAAGTCAGAAAGGTACCTTCTTACAACATCTTCTCCGTTCCAACACGGGAGTCCATCGGCAGCTGCCAACTCGATACCGCACAGCTGATCAGCCAGGCCACCGTAAAAGGCTCTGTAGAGCCGGAGGTGGCTGATAAATTCTCTGCACAGGGGAACACGGGAAATAATTGACAGTGTCAATCAATAACATTAAGCAGTACTGCTGTTGTGCATTTCTACAAGAAGATAAAGAATGCGCTTATTCTATTACTCTCTATTGGTTCCAATGATTTTTCTAAATCAATTTGTCAATTTCCTGCTAGATAAGTTTGATTCTCTCAGATACACTTCAGTAGTTTACAAAGCTGATACTCTCATTGGTCAAAGTAAAAAAAAAAAAAATTACTCATGCTCTGGAACAGGAATTATTTTCCTCCAACCTGAAATTTTCTTGCATAGTTGTGATATAGTTTGCAATGTTACACTTGTACAAATATGCCAAAAAATGTTCCAAAAAAAAAGCATAGCAAATAAAAAAGTAGGTGTATATGAGGAAGTCATCTGTTTTTCAAAAGTGCTTTCAACTAGTTC